>NC_068285.1:47286700-47351700 GCF_025860055.1 Xyrauchen texanus
TGTACTATTAATTTACCAAATTAGAACATTTTTGACCAGAAAATGGGAATTTTGGCATGGCCATTCTTTGCACAGTACTTCAGAGTGATGTCATCTTTAAGCATGTTAGGTTTGAAAAACCATCAGTCAAAATTACATTTGATTTATTGACACGTATATATTGTTAAAATTTGGACATTTACATAAACACGCCCTTTCAGCCATTTTGTATCAGATTCATTTTTCCTAAGTAACGCTTTCAAGGATGTCCATTCTACACATGTGTACCAAATTTCAAGTCAATTGGAGCTACGGTTCAGGAGAAGAAGAGTTTTGTAGGTTTTCGCAAATTTTCAACGTACGGGAAAATCCATCATGGCGGAAGTTATGGGTTCTTGAGGCTTTTTGTTCCCCATGAGGAATGAGGCATGTACACCAAATTTCAGAAGATTTGGACAAATGGCGTGGAAATTGTATCACTTTGAATTTTGTTTATTTGGGCGTGGCCTGTAGCGCCACCTATGGGCGAATGTGGGCCATTCTTGGTTTGGGGGTACCGTTGGCATGGAGTATCAATGTGCCAATTTAGAAAATTTTTGACCAGTGACTTTTTGAGCTATTGGGGCTCAAGGAGAAGAATAATAATAATAATAATAATAAATATAGCTGCAAGCAGCAATGCGATTCCTCCTCAAAATGGCAAATCATTTCAAATTGATCAGTAGAGGGTTGGGGTTAAACCCTCTCAATGGATGAATCCAAAAACATGTATTTCTGTCTGAATCCTAAACTAAACATTTTCAGTCTACAGGAAAATCCATCATACCTTATGGATCCTTGAGGCGCTTTTGTTCCCAATGAGAAATGAGGCATGTACACCAAGATTCAAAAGAATTGGTTAAATGGCGTGGAAATGGTATCACTTTGAAAATATTTTTTGGGGCGTGGCCTGTAGCGCTCCTATGGGCAAATGTGGGTCATTCTTGGTTTGTGGGTTCCTGTTGGCCTGTAGTATCAATGTACATAATTAGAAAATATTTGACCAGAAAATGGGACTTTTGGGAATTACCTGTAGCACTCCCTAGGGGTGAATGTTGGCCATTCTTGGTTTGAGGGTTCCTGTTGACCTGTAGTATCAATGTACCAAATTAGAACATTTTTGACCATAAAATGGGAATTTCAAGTGGCCTCTAGTGCTCCCTAGGGGCTAATGTTGGCCATTCTTTGTTTGTGGGTTCCTGTTGGCCAGTAGTATCAATGTACCATATTAGAAAATTTTTGACCAGAAAACTAAATTTTGGGAGTGGCCTGTAGCTCTCTAATGGCTAATGTGGGCCATACTTGGTTTGTGGGTTCCTGTTGGCCTGTAGTATCAATGTACCAAATTATAACTTTTTGACCAGAAAATGGGAATTTCGGCTTGGCCTCTAGCTCACCTAGTGGTGAATGTCGGTCATTCTTGGTTTGTGGATTCCTTTTGGCCTGTACTATTAATGTACCAAATTAGAACATTTTTGACCAGAAAATGGGAATTTCGGCATGGCCTGTAGTGCTCCCTAGGGGCTTAATGTTGGCCATTCTTGGTTTGAGGGTTCCTGTTGACCTGCAGTATCAATGTACCAAATTAGAACGCTTTTGACCAGAAAACTAAATTTTGGAGTAGCCTGTAGCTCCCTAAGGGCTTAATGTGGGCCACACTTGGTATGTGGGTTCCTGTTGGCCTGTAGTATCAAAGTACCAAATTAGAAAATTTTTGACCAGAAAATGGGAATTTTGGCTTGTCCTGTAGTGCCCCTAGTGGCTTAATGTCGGTCATTCTTGGTTTGTGGATTCCTGTTGGCCTGTACTATTCTTGTACCTAATTAGAACATTTTTGACCAGAAAATGGGAATTTTGGCTTGTCCTGTAGTGCCCCTAGTGGCATATGTCGGTCATTCTTGGTTTGTGGATTCCTGTTGGCCTGTACTATTAATTTACCAAATTAGAACATTTTTGACCAGAAAATGGGAATTTTGGCATGGCCATTCTTTGCACAGTACTTCAGAGTGATGTCATCTTTAAGCATGTTAGGTTTGAAAACCATCAGTCAAAATTACATTTGATTTATTGACACGTATATATTGTTAAAATTTGGACATTTACATAAACACGCCCTTTCAGCCATTTTGTATCAGTATTCATTTTTCCTAAGTAACGCTTTCAAGGATGTCCATTCTACACATGTGTACCAAATTTCAAGTCAATTGGAGCTACGGTTCAGGAGAAGAAGAGTTTTGTAGGTTTTCGCAAATTTTCAACGTACGGGAAAATCCATCATGGCGGAAGTTATGGGTTCTTGAGGCTTTTTTGTTCCCCATGAGGAATGAGGCATGTACACCAAATTTCAGAAGATTTGGACAAATGGCGTGGAAATTGTATCACTTTGAATTTTGTTTTTTGGGCGTGGCCTGTAGCGCCACCTATGGGCGAATGTGGGCCATTCTTGGTTTGGGGGTACCCGCTGGCATGGAGTATCAATGTGCCAATTTAGAAAATTTTTGACCAGTGACTTTTGAGCTATTGGGGCTCAAGGAGAAGAAGAATAATAATAATAATAATAATAATAATAATAATAATAATAATAAAACCATCAATTACAATAGATTCCCTCCTACGGAGGAATCTAATAATAATAATAATAATAAAACCATCAATTACAATAGATTCCTCCTACGAGGAATCTAATAATAATAAAACCATCAATTACATAGATTCCTCCTACGGAGGAATCTAATAATAATAATAATAATAATAATAAATATAGCTGCAAGCAGCAATGCGGATTCCTCCTCAAAATGGCAAATCATTTAAAATTGATCAGTAGATGGTTGGGGATAAACCCTCCCAATTAAGGAATTCAAAAACATGTCTTTGTCTGAATCCTAAACTAAACATTTTCAATGTACAGGAAAATCCATACCGACCTTATGGATCCTTGAGGCTTTTTTGTTCCCAATGAGAAATGAGGCATGTACACCAAGTTTCAGAAGAATTGGTTAAATGGCTTGGAAATGGTATCACTTTGAAAATATTTTTTGGGGCATGGCCTGTAGCGCCACCTATGGTCGAATGTGGGCCATTCTTGGTTTGTGGGTTCCTGTTGGCCTGTAGTATCAATGTACAAAATTAGAAAATATTTGACCAGAAAATGGGAATTTCGGCATGGCCTGTAGCTCCCTAGGGGTGAATGTTGGCCATTCTTGGTTTGTGGGTTCCTGTTGGCCTGTAGTATCAATGTACCAAATTAGAACATTTTTGACCAGAAAACGGAATTTTGGCGTGGCCTTTAGCTCCCTAGTGGCTGAATGTCGGCCATTCTTGGTTTGTGGGTTCCTGTTGGCCTGTAGTACCATTGTACCAAATTAGAACATTTTAGACCAGAAAATGGGAATTTCGGCATGGCCTGTAGCGCCTCTAGGGGCTTAATGTTGGCCATTCTTTGCACAGTACTTCAGAGTGATGTCATCTTGAAGCATGTTAGGTTTGAAAAACCATCAGTCAAAATTACATTTGATTTATTGACACGTATATATTGTTAAAATTTGGACGTTTACATAAACACGCCCCTTTCAGCCATTTTGTATCGTATTCATTTTTCCTAAGTAACGCTTTCAAAGACTTCAATTCTACACATGTGTACCAAATTTCAAGTCAATTGGAGCTACGGTTCAGGAGAAGAAGAGTTTTGTAGGTTTTCGCAAATTTTAACAGCAAGGGAAAATCCATCATGGCGGAAGTTATGGGTTCTTGAGGCTTTTTTGTTCCCCATGAGAAATGAGGCATGTACACCAAGTTTCAGAAGATTTGGACAAATGGCGTGGAAATGGTATCACTTTGAAAATATTTTTTTTGGGCGTGGCCTGTAGCACCACCTATGGGCGAATGTTGACCATTCTTGGTTTGGGGGTACCCGTTGGCATGGACTATCAATGTGCCAATTTAGAAAACTTTTGACCAGTGACTTTTTGAGCTATTTGGGCTCAAGGAGAATAATAATAATAAATATAGCTGCAAGCAGCAATGCGGATTCCTCCTCAAAATGGCAAATCATTTAAAATTGATCAGTAGATGGTTGGGGATAAACCCTCCCAATTAAGGAATTCAAAAAACATGTCTTTGTCTGAATCCTAAACTAAACATTTTCAATGTACAGGAAAATCCATACCGACCTTATGGATCCTTGAGGCTTTTTGTTCCCAATGAGAAATGAGGCATGTACACCAAGTTTCAAAAGAATTGGACAAATGGCGTGGAAATGGTATCACTTTGAAAATATTTTTTGGGGCGTGGCCTGTAGCGCCACCTATGGTCGAATGTGGGCCATTCTTGGTTTGTGGGTTCCTGTTGGCCTGTAGTATCAATGTACAAAATTAGAAAATATTTGACCAGAAAATGGGAATTTTGGAGTGGCCTGTAAGCTCCCTAGGGGCTTAATGTGGGCCATTCTTGGTTTGTGGGTTCCTGTTGGCCTATGGAATCAATGTACCAAATTAGAAAATGTTTGACCAGAAAATGGGAATTTTGGAGTGGCCTGTAGCTCCCTAGGGCTTAATGTTGGCCATTCTTGGTTTGTGGGTTCCTGTTGGCATGTAGTATCAATGTACCAAATTAGAACATTTTTGACCAGAAAACGGAATTTTGGCGTGGCCTTTAGCTCCCTAGTGGCTTAATGTCGGCCATTCTTGGTTTGTGGGTTCCTGTTGGCCTGTAGTACCATTGTGCCAAATTAGAACATTTTAGACCAGAAAATGGGAATTTCGGCATGGCCTGTAAGCTCCCTAGGGCTTAATGTTGGCCATTCTTTATGCAGTACTTCAGAGTGATGTCATCTTGAAGCATGTTAGGTTTGAAAAACCATCAGTCAAAATTACATTTGATTTATTGACACGTATATATTGTTAAAATTTGGACATTTACATAAACACACCCCTTTCAGCCATTTTGTATCAGTATTCATTTTTCCTAAGTAACGTTTTCAAAGACTTCAATTCTACACATGTGTACCAAATTTCAAGTCAATTGGAGCTACGGTTCAGGAGAAGAAGAGTTTTGTAGGTTTTCGCAAATTTTCAACGTACGGAAAAATCCATCATGGCGGAAGTTATGGGTTCTTGAGGCTTTTTGTTCCCCATGAGAAATGAGGCATGTACCCCAAGTTTCAGGAGATTTGGACAAATGGCGTGGAAATGGTATCACTTTGAAAATATTTTTTTGGGCGTGGCCTGTAGCGCCACCTATGGGCTGAATGTTGACCATTCTTGGTTTGGGGGTACCCGTTGGCATGGACTATCAATGTGCCAATTTAGAAAACTTTTGACCAGTGACTTTTTGAGCTATTTGGGCTCAAGGAGAAGAAGAATAATAATAATAATATATAAATATAGCTGCAAGCAGCAATGCGGATTCCTCCTCAAAATGGCAAATCATTTAAAATTGATCAGTAGATGGTTGGGGATAAACCCTCCCAATTAAGGAATTCAAAAAACATGTCTTTGTCTGAATCCTAAACGAAACATTTTCAATGTACAGGAAAATCCATACCGGACCTTATGGATCCTTGAGGCTTTTTTGTTCCCAATGAGAAATGAGGCATGTACACCAAGTTTCAGAAGAATTGGACAAATGGCGTGGAAATGGTATCACTTTGAAAATATTTTTTTGGGGCGTGGCCTGTAGCGCCACCTATGGTCGAATGTGGGCCATTCTTGGTTTGTGGGTTCCTGTTGGCCTGTAGTATCAATGTACAAAATTAGAAAATATTTGACCAGAAAATGGGAATTTTGGAGTGGTCTGTAGCGCCCCCTAAGGGTGAATGTGGGTCATTCTTGGTTTGTGGGTTCCTGTTGGCATGTAGTATCAATGTACCAAATTAGATCATTTTTTAACAGAAAATGGGAATTTTGGTGTGGCCTGTAGCGCCCCCTAGGGGCAAATGTTGGCCATTCTTTGCGCAGTACTTCAGAGTGATGTCATCTTGAAGAAAGTTAGGTTTGAATAACCATCAGTCAAAATTACATTTGATTTATTGACACGTATATATTGTTGAAATTTGGACATTTACATAAACACACCCCTTTCAGCCATTTTGTATCGTATTCATTTTTCCTAAGTAACGTTTTCAAAGACTTCAATTCTACACATGTGTACCAAATTTCAAGTCAATTGGAGCTACGGTTCAGGAGAAGAAGAGTTTTGTAAGTTTTTGCAAATTTTCAACGTACGGGAAAATCCATCATGGCGGAAGTTATGAGTTCTTTGTTCCCCGTAAGAAAAGAGGCATGTTCACCAAGTTTCAGAGGATTTGGACAAATGGCATGGAAATGGTATCACTTTGAAAAAAATTTTTGGGGTGTGGCATGTAGCGCCAGCTATGGGCGAATGTTGACCATTCTTGGTTTGGGGGTACCCATTGGCATGGAGTATCAATGTGCCTATTTAGAAAATATTTGACCAGTGACTTTTTGAGATATTGGAACTCAAGGAGAATAATAATAATAATAATAATAATAATAATAATAATAATAATAAAACTGTCAATTACATAGATTCCCTCCTACCGAGGAATCTAATAATAATTCTGTCAATTACATTAGATTCCCTCCTATCGGAGGAATCTAATAATAATAATAATAATAATAATAATAATAATAATAATAATACTTTCAATTACAATAGATTCCCTCCGGAGGAATCTAATAATCCATCCATCCATCCATCGTCAACCGTTTATCCTGTGTACAGGGTCGCGGGGGGCTGGAGCCTATCCCAGCTAACATTGGGCGAAAGGCGGGGGACACCCTGGACAGGTCGGAATCTAATAATAATACTGTCAGTTACAATAGATTCCCTCCTACTGGAGGAATCTAATAATAATAATAATAATAATACTGTCAATTACAATAGATTCCCACCTACTGGAGGAATCTAAAAATAATACTGTCAATTACAATAGATTCCCTCCTACCGGAGGAATCTAATAATAATAATACTGTCAATTACAATAGATTCCATCCTACCGAAGGAATCTAATAATAATAATACTGTCAATTACAATAGATTCCCTCCTATCGAAGGAATCTAATAATAAAAGTAATAATAATAATACTGTCAATTACAATAGATTCCCTCCTTTCAGAGGAATCTAATAATACTGTCAATTACAATAGATTCCCTCCTACCGGAGGAATCTAATAATAATACTGTCAATTACAATAGATTCCCTCCTATCGGAGGAATCTAATAATAATAATAATAATAATACTAATAATAATAATATTGTCAATTACAATAGATTCCTACTGGAGGAATCTAATAATACTGTCAATTACAATAGATTCCCTCCTACCGGAGGAATCTAATAATACTGTCAATTACAATAGATTCCCTCCTACCGGAGGAATCTAATAATAATACTGTCAATTACAATAGATTCCCTCCTAACAGAGGAATCTAATAATAATAATAATAATAATAATAATAATACTGTCAATTACAATAGATTCCCTCCTATCGGAGTAATCTAAAAATAATAATAATACTGTCAATTACAACAGATTTCCTCCTATTGGAATTTGATATGTTTTCAGTTACTGTCTGATGAACAGTGTATGAGGAGTCAGAAAAAGTAAACTTTCAATCATAAAAAAACATTTATTTTAAAAATAACTAAACATTGCTATTTCACTTTTGTCCAGTATGTGCCACTGTTCTGAAACTGCTGAGGTACTATCTGGCTATGATGGTTATCTTGCAAGAAAGCATTCAAGAGTAATAAGCCAAAATAGCAATTTTTCTATCTCCATACCAGTAGGGGACAGTGTACCAAAACAGTGCAGTTAACCTTAGCACTTAATGGTGATAACACGTACAAAGTTTCATCCCAAGTGTTGCGGAGATACAGCATCAGGTTTAATTTTGTGCATTCTTCATAGAAGTCATTGAAGCATCATTCAAAACTGTATTCTTTATCAAAACTCTATGAATAATTATTTGTCGTGAGTGCCTCTAGACGATGCAGAACAATTTTCATGCAAATCGGAGAAACAATCTAGGAGGAGTCCGAAAAAGTAGCTTTTCAAAACATTTCAAAGTGGCGGACAGGAAGTTAGCTAAATCATGACTTAATTGGTATCATTGTTCTCGGCATGGACAATGAAATCTATCAAGACCACTCATTACAGTAGGCAAAAAGAGTCACTATTAGCATTTATATAAATAGCATTATACATTTTTACCTCAAGTTTGCACTGTCCCAGAACTTTTTCAGTCCCTTCAGATCATGGTGCTAAAGACACATACCGAGTTTCATAATGATACGCCAAGTCGTTGGTAAATACAGAATTTTATGATTAAATTCAAAATTTCTGACATCCAAAATGGCCAACATAGGAAAATATGGTATCCTTCAACTCAGTATGTAGCACTTGATCTAAAGAGATAATTTTCATTATATTTCAGCAAAAGTGTTCAAATATTATAAGCGCAAAAAATTATTTGTAGCTATCTACTGATCTGTAGGGGGCAGTGTGCCAAAATGCTGCTGGTAAGCTCAGGGCCTAATGTTGAGAGCACATACCAAGTTTTGTCCCAATCACTCATTTTCATGCAAATCAGACAAATAGTCTAGGAGGAGTTTTCAAAACATTTAAAAATGGTGGACAGTAAGTTTACTCGATCGTGACATAATTGGTTTCATTGTTCTCGGTATGAACCATGGAATCTATCAAGACCAGATTCATTTTTATGAAATAGCATTACAATTTTTTACCACAAGGTGGCGCTGTCTCGAAACTTTTTGAGTCCCTACAGAGCATGGTGCCAAAGATACATTCCGAGATTCATAGCAATACCCGAAGTCGTTGGTAAAATAAAGCATTTTATTTTAATTTGATGATTTTATGACAAACTGTTTAGAAGTTATAAACTGAAATTAGCTTTTTCATATATTGTGACCAGAAAGGGACAGTGCAACAAAACACTCCAGGTAACCTTAGAGCCTAATGGTGATTACATGTACCAAGTTTCGTCCCAATCCCTCAAAGCATTACGGAGATATCAAGTTCAGTTTTGCATGTTCTTTGTCGAAATTGTTGAAGCACCATTTGACAATGGTATGGTTTATCAAAATTCTGTGAATAGCTTTTTGTCGTGACTGCTTCTAGATGATGCAGATACATTTTCGTGCCAATGCGAAAAACTGCCAAGGACGAGTTTGAAAAAGTAGTTTTTTCAGAAAATTCAAAATGCGGAAACATTTTCATAAAGGAAAATTACCTCATAGGATGCATTTGAATTGACTTGAGCCATGGAATCAGAGGAAAAAGAATGTTGTTTCTAGGACTCACGGTTCAAAGGTTATTAACATAAACATTAGAGCAAGTTTGGGCAGTTAGTGGTGCTAGAGAATTTGATGTAGAGATGCCAAATTTGCTGTGGTGACACATGAGACTGTCCTCTATCTGTGTGCCAAATTTCATAGACAATAGACAACTTTCCCGCAAGCGGTTCTATGGGCTGCCATAGACACAATAGCGGAAGAAGAAGCTTAATAATAATAATAATAATAATAAGAAAACTAACAGAAACAATAGTGGTCTTTTGCCCCTTCGGGGGCTTGACCCCTAATAATAATAAGAAAACTAACAGAAACAATAATAAGAAGAAAACTAACAGTAACAATAGGGGTCTTTCGCCACTTCAGGGCTTGACCCCTAATAAGAAAATTAACAGAAACAATATGGGTCTTTCGCCCCTTCGGGGCTTGGCCCCTAATAAGATAACAAACAGAAAAACTGGGGTCTTTCGCCCCTTTGGGGTTTGACCCCTAATAACCACAACAATCCTAATTGTTTAATCATTACTGTGGCTAAATTCATCAAAAAGATCTCCATCCATCAAAAGATTAAAGTCTCCTCCCAATATTATATCATTAGGAGTGCAATATCCCTTCAAGATCTATAAAAAAGCCCTGATCATCAGCGTTAGGTGTGGAAATATTAGCCAAAATTAATCTTTGCCCCTGAATTTCAACTAAAACAATAATTACTCTCCCTAATGTATCTTTAAACTGTTTAATCTGTCACTTATTCTTATTCTCATACGTTCCTCGTTATATCCTTTGCCATTTTACTGCATTTCAGGTCTTTCCACTTTTCTTCGTGTATTTGACCTGTTGCTGCTGGCGCCTAGCTAGAGTCTGTGTTTGTAGCCTGCCAGTTTTTTTTAGCATCAAGTACATATCTGTTTTCAGCCTTAATCCTTAACATCAGCCATTTTTAAGCGTGCATCAGGTTTTACCATGCATTATTCTCTTATCACGATTCAACTGTGCGCATTTTTCTGCTCTGTGTTACACAGATTATTGCATCAAAGCACCGCTTATCAAGAACAACCAACAACAAACAATTGCGTGAGGGATTCACATCAATCTCAAACCCTCACCGCTCAGGAACAACAATAAACAATATGTGGTAAGGCATAGCATACGCTCATGTAATTTCTTCCTGCATTGCATGTCACATGTTTACAATAGCCTCCTCCATCAGCAGTGAGGGATTCACATGTGACAAATGTAAGGAATTAGTCAGCCTGACGGAGAAGGTTAATGAGTTAGAGACACAAATCCGAATGCTAGTGGAGGTCAGTGAGAAAGAGAAGCCGGTAGACACTGTTTCGTATGTGGGCAGTACAGAGAGCAACAAACACACACTTTGGTTCTGGCTGTAGAGCCCCTGCAGCAGGGCATTTGGGTGATGTCTTGGCATCATACTCGCTCAGCAACTCGCTCCGCTCCTGTTAGGGTTTCCAATCGATTGGTGGTGATGATGTTTAAGGTAGATTAGTGTCACTGCCTTGAGATGTCACACAGGTCACATAAACTACAACACATAGAGACAATATCTCCTAGATATCTCTTAGAGACTTTGTCTGTTCCCCGAACTACCAACCACAAAACCATCACTAAATCATTTAGAAAAAATGTATTAATGTCAAACTTGAACAAAACAAACAAATTAAAGACAAAGATCATATAAAAATATGGCTACTAAACATTAGATATCTTACTTCCAAAGCATTAATTGTTAATGAAATGATTACAGATGTTTGACTGAAACCTGGCTTAAACCGGATGAATATATTCTTTTAAATGAATCTACTCCCCCAGGTTGTTGAATAAAAATGAGCCTCATCTGATGGGTTGTCACGATCCCCGGTTGTCTGCCCCGTGTTTCACTAGTCTATTGTCTTGAACTACAATTCCCACAATTCCCGGCCCTCATCACTGCCAGCACTTTGTCATTGTCTTCACCTGATTGTCGTTTAGTCCTCATTACCCCTCTGTATTTAAACGCTGGTTGTTTGTTCAGTCTCTGTCGATCGTTGTTTGTAGATGTTGGATGTCGATGTTCAGCCCAGTTTACCCTGTTCATGTACCCTTTGATGTTTTCATGTTTTTGTTTCATTTTTCCCATCGTGGATGTTTCCTTTGTTCCTGTCTGTCTTGTTTTCACCTTTACAAATAAAACCCGCACTTAGATCCGCACTCCTCGTCTGCCTCCTCCTACTAACGTTACATGGGTAGAGGAGGAGGTTTTGATACAATTTACAGTGATGTTTTTGGTGTTACTCAGAGGACAGGATATAAATGTAAGTCTTTTGAATGAAAAATGCTTTATGTGACACCGTCAGATATAAAAAAAAAATGATGTCTTCTTTTACCCTTGCTACAGGGTGTATAGATCACCCAGGCCTTATTCTGATTTCCATGTTGAGTTTGCTCATTTTTTATCAGATCGTGTAGTTACTGTAGATAGAGCTTTAATTGTTGGTGACTTCAACATTCACATAGATAATGAAAATGATCATTTGGGATTAGCATTTATCGATATTCTCAACTCTCTTGGAGTCATACGAAATGTAACAGGACCAACTCATCGCCATAATCATACACTAGATTTAATTCTATCATATGGAGTTGATGTTGATAACATTTTCTGCAGCACAGCGATGACATCTCGGATCATTACCTCGTCTCTTGTATGCTGCTATCAGTTTATGTTACTCAATCTACACCAGGCTATCGTTCAGGTAGAACTATTCTTTCGACCACTAAAAATAGCTTCACTAATAATATTCCAGATCTATCTCATACACTCAATAAACCCCAAAGCCCAGACTAAAATATAAATGCAGTCAGGGCGGCACGGTGGTGCAGCGGTTAGCACTGTCGCCTCACAGCAAGAAGGTTGTGGGTTCAAACCCTGGTTGCCCCGGCCTTTCTGTGTGGAGTTTGCATGTTCTCCCCGTGTCTGCGTGGGTTCTCTCCGGGTACTCCGGCTTACTTCTACCATCCAAAAGACATGCAGGCTAGGTTAATTGGTGTCTCCAAAAAAAATTGCCGTGGATGTGGAGGTGAGTGTGAGTGTATGTGTGGCCCTGCGATGGACTGGCGACCTGTCCAGGGTGTCCCCTGCCTTTCGCCCAATGTTAGCTGGGATCCAGCCCCCCGCGACCCTGTACACAGGATAAGCGGTTGACGATGGATGGATGGATAAATGCAGTCTTCTGTAGAACTTTTGATATTGTCGCCCCACTGTGATTAATAAAAATTAAAGAAATAAGCCCTGCACCATGGTAAAATGATCAAGTCTAATTCTCGAGTTTATGTCTGTAGCTACAGACAAGCACGAAAGGCTGCCAGGTCAGCATATTTGAGCAAATTCAGAACCAGATATTACGTCGCAGGACAAGAGTAATGACTTCATGAATTTCTTTACAGATAAAATTTAAAACATCAGAAATAAAATTTGAATTATGCAATCATAGCTCCTCAAAAAACAGTGTCTAATCAATTTCCTCACGTGTAACTTCAATCCTTCGCTGTCATAGGTCATGAGGAGCTAACAAAACAAAAGCCACAACATGTTTGTTAGATCCAGTACCAACTAAGCTCTTAAAAGAGGTATCTCCTGTAATTTCAGAATATCTTCTTAATATTATTAACTCCTTGCTATGCTTAAGACATGTCCCGAGAAACAAGGTAGTAGAAAAAAGGTAGTATCCTCCCAAATATGTTCATTTCTACAGATAAATAGTATATATGAAGAATTTCAGTCAGGATTTAGGCCTCATCACAGTACAGAGACTGCACTTATCAGAGTTACAAATGACTTGCTCTTATCATCTGATCGCGGCTGCATTTCTCTGCTAGTGCTTTTAGATCTTATTCTTGCATTTGACAAAATATATCACAACATTCTCTTGAATAGGCTAGAGAATTATGTTGGCATTTGTGGAGTTGCATTAGCATGGTTTAGGTAATATTTAACAGACCGCTACCATATTGTCTATGTAAATGAGGAATTGTCAAACCAAACAAAGTAAAATATGGAGTTCCACAGGGATCAGTTTTAGGGCCTCTGCTTTTCTCCTTGTATATGCTTCCCCTGGGAGAAATTTTCAGGAATCATGGAATAATTTTCCACTGCTATGCCAACAATACACAACTTTATATTTCTTCAAAACCTGATGAGATTTCCCAATTCTCCAAATTAGCAGAGTGTATCAATGAAATAAATGATTTGATGGCCCGAAATAACCTTCTACTCAATTCTGACAAAACAGAGGTTCTAATTATCGGACCAAAAAACTCTCGATATAATTTGACTCTCGATGGATGTACTGTTACATCATCTTCAACAGTGAAGAACTTAGGTGATATATTTGATACCAATCTGTCCTTTGAAAATCAAATTACCAATGTCTGTAGAAGATCAATAAATAAACTTTAATTGGTTAAAAATGCAGCAGCCAGAGTGCTAACGAGAACCAATAAATATGATCATATTAGTCCCATTGTTACATTGGCTACCTGTTACATTTCATATTCATTTTAAAATTAATATTTTTAAATGACCGACCCAGCTCCGCAGTACTTTAGTGACCTTCTACCACGCTATATTCCATCACGTTCATTACGATCGCAAAATTCTGGCATGTTAATAGTTCCTAGAATATCAAAATCCACAAAAGGAGGTAGATCCTTTCATATTTGGCTCCTAAACTATGGAATAGTCTCGCTAACTCTGTTCGAGATGCAGACACACTCCCTCAGTTTAAGTCTAGACTAAAGACTCATCTATTATTATTTATTACTCATCTTATTTAACCCTTTCCCCGCCAGCGTTTTTAAAAAAAGTTGCCAGCCACCGCCAGGGTTTTTGACGATTTTCGCTAAACTTTAATGGCCTGCAGAATATTTTCTTCCATGAATATATGAAGATGCTATATATCACAATAAAGATCTGAGCCTCTGCTTTTAGGCAAAAAAAAAACGATTTTATTTTATCTTCATTTGTTCTTTTTTTATTGTGACTTGAACAGAGGTCAGTTTTGTCAAAAAACAACATTTCAGACAAAAAGCTGATAAAAAGGCATGTTTATGTCTGATATTTTGAGCTTCTCAATACTCCACTTCTTCATGTTTGAGACGATCGCAGTCTGTTTCTTTGATCAAAGAGTTGCGTACTCTTTCAAAACATGCGGAGGGGTCTTCCTTACCGTATAACACCTAAAACACGGAAACCCGGAAAATTCCGTGTTTGGCGGGGAAGCGTTTTTTCATAAAACACGGAAAATTCCGTGTTTGGCGGGGAAAGAGTTAATTACACAGTGATGATTCATCAACATTATAGACATTACAGTTTTATTGTCTGTTAATGCCTGATCTTCTGTAAAGCTGCTTTGAAATGATGCATGTTGTGAAAGGCGCTATACAAATAAAATTGACTTGACTTGACTTGAATCCTGGCTGGCAAGTCTGGAAACAGACCCACTAGTAAAATATGTACATGTTTATATAAAATAGCATGTCAACTAATATGTAAGTAAAACTAAATGACTTACTCATCCGAAACTGCATCCTTGGCTGGATCAAGTCTCTCTTCAAAATACAAATGTTCATCGGAGTCCCGCACTTCTTCTGAGGAAAATTGTAACTCTTTGCCACTATCCATGAGTTTTCACACTTGTGTATTGTGCTGTCTTTCAAATGTGCAGAAAAGTGAATGACTTTGTTTTTAAGGAACAGTCGGGCATGTACCATTTGATTTGATCGTCTCATTACATTAGCGTATGAATGGCATGCTCTGCTGGTGGGTGTGATCACATTAGAGATAATTAGTTAAGCCAGTAGAAACTGTACATCACTTTGTTTCATACAGATTACATTGCAGGAGAATATTTGTTTTAAATGTGAATTATGTTATTTAAAAGTAGACATTTTAAGCTTTCTTTAGACATATGATTCATGTTTGTGTGATAAGTATTCGCAGAGTTTCAGTTCATTTTTGTGACATGTTTCAGATATATGCACGCGAACCCAGAGACTGCTTACAGCTCACCCTTTTTATTTTCTTTATTTTACAAAAGCACAAGGTTTTGTTGTTATTGTGAGTGTACACAAATTAAAGTAGACCCTTTATAGTCTCTAATGATGTCTTACACTTATCTGTATACCCCAAAATTACGGAGAATTTTATGTTGTGTCCGCTGTAATGATGAAAATATCCAGCAGGATGCACCGGCTTGTCCGTCGACCCCAGAGGGTTAACTGCAGAAGTTCAGATAGATGCAATTGTCCTTGTTAATTGGCTGATGAAGGCTTTTGTTGGCAATTGATAGTTTATGTATTCCGTTTCAAGAGTGTAGTCCATCAATAGACCGAGGTGATGCAGGCAGAAATCAGTGAGGTGCATCGCAGTTCAACCTGGCCAGTAATTTTGGTGAGGTTCGATGTGGTCCATCCTAAATTCAAGGTTCAGGCAGTGGCATATGAAGTATCCCATGTCTTGTGGTTGGAGTTGGCATCAGTTCATCCTCTGAAGTCTATCATAATATGTTGGTGATGTTTGGCTGGCACCGGCTGCATTTAGTCATCATCACACAGTGGAGTTCAACACGAAGCAGGAATGGAGCTAGATCCAGCCAGTTCTGGTGACCTCAGGAAAGGAGGTTGAGACAGGGAAACAAATAAAATAATATAAGCATAGATGTGTAGAATATTTGGTATGTGACATTTAGAAGGTACATTATTATGTAATGTATAATGGAATTAGTCACGTTCGACAACCATTATAAATTATATAAATGACAAATAACTAGATTATTTGTCTTAATAGGTTCTCCACCATTAAAATTATTTTGTTGTATTCGCTCACAATTTCTACTGCAAGAAATTATTATTGAATTATGATTAATTAACTTATTGGAGTGATATTATTCTCATGGCTTATTGAAAATAATATCACACATATTTAGGTACAGCTTTGATGCAAAATCTTTTAGAAACAGGGATGAGATTATTTATCAAAATATACCACAGTCACATCGTCTTTGAACACAGACAAACTTTATTACTATTCTAAACATAAATCTAATCTAACACATATATACATGAGACAGATTAGTGAAAAAGTGACAGAATGTGAAATAAATGATCAATACAGTGAAAATGAACTTTATGGAGTCTGGATACAATGCCTTAAGAACATTTATCCTTCTTTGAGTCTACATTGATTTGCTATCGGATTACCCAAATTATTTAATTAATACACTAGCAATTTTAGCAAAATATTGGAGATGTACTTGCATGTCTTTGTGGTTTTTCCTTGCGTTCTTTATGTTGCTTGGTCAAAAGTTTGTTCCGTCGATGTTTTGGACCTCTGTAAGACTGTATAGTTATTGTCTGTATGAATGATGAGGTTGGCTTTGAAGCGAGGCCTTCTCACGGGTGTCGAGAGATTTCAAGCTTTAACATCCTGGCTGATGTCTTGAGATGTTGCTTAAATTTTCCTTCCTCATAATGCCATCTATTTTGTGAAGTGCACCAGTCCCTCCTGCAGCAAAGCACCCCACAACCTGATGCTGCCACCCCCATACTTCACGGTTGGGATGGTGTTCTTCGGCTTGCAAGACTCAACCTTTTTCCTCCAAACATAACGATGGTCATTAGGACCAGACAGTTAAATTCTTGTTTCATCATACATTTCTCCAAAAAATAAGAAATTTGTCCCCATGTGCACTTGCAAACTGTAGTCTGGATTTTTTATGGCTGTTTTGGAGAAGTGGCTTCTTCCTTGCTGAGTAGCTTTTCAGGTTATGTCAATATAGAACTAATTTTATTGTGTATATAGATACTTGACTACCTCTGTCCTCCAGCATCTTCACAAGATCCTTTGCTGTTGTTCTGGGATTGATTTGGATTTTTCGCACCAAACTACGTTCATCTCTAGGAGACAGAATGCAACTCTGAGCGGTATGATGGCTGTGTGGTCCCATGGTGTTTATACTTGCGTACTATCGTTTGTACAGATGAACGTGGTACCTTCAGGCATTTGGAAATTGCTCCCAAGGACGAACCAGAATTGTGGTGGTACACAAATTTTTTTTCTGACGTCTTGGCTGATTTCTTTCGATTTTCCCATAATGTCAAGCAAAGAGGCACTGAGTTTGATGGTAGGTCTTAACTCTTTCCCCGCCAAACACGGTAATTCCGTGTTTTATGAAAAAACGCTTCCCCGCCAAACACGGAATTTTCCGGATTTCCGTGTTTTAGGTGTTATACGGTAAGGAAGACCCCTGCGCATGTTTTGAAAGAGTACGCAACTCTTTGATCAAAGAAACAGACTGTTATCGTCTCAAACATGAAGAAGTGGAGTATGAGAAGCTCAAAATATCAGACATAAACATGCCTTTTTCTCAGCTTTTTGTCTGAAATGTTGTTTTTTGACAAACCCTACCTCTGTTCAAGTCGCAATAAAAAACGAACAAATGAAGATAAAATAAAATCGTTTTTTTTTGCCTAAAAGCGGAGGCCCAGATCTTTATTTTGATATATAGCATCTTCATATATTCATGGAAGAAAATATTCTGCGGGCCATTAAAGTTTAGCGAAAATCGTCAAAAACCCTGGCGGTGGCTGGCAACTTTTTTTAAAAAACGCTGGCGGGGAAAGAGTTAATATACATCCACAGGTACACCTCCAATTGACTCCAGTTAGCCAATTAGCCTATCAGAAGCTAATTGGCTAATTGCCTAAAGGCTTGACGTCATTTTCTGGAATTTTCCAAGCTGCTTAAAGGCACAGCTAACTTAGTGTATTTAAACTTCTGACCCATTGTAACTAGTTGTTAGGAAAACTACTTGTGTCCTGAACAAAATAGCTGTCGTAAAATGCCAATATGAAATCTGTGGAGTGGTTAAAAAATTAGTTGTAATGACTTCAGCCTAAGTGAATGTAAACTTCTGACTTCAACTGTAAAAAATTATTTAAAACAAAGCATATATGGGATAATGCCAGTTAATGGGCTAAGCGAGCTCTTCAGTATAGTTACTGTCTGATTGTTCATATGACAACTAAAAAAAGAAAACATTTGCAACATTAACATTTTATTGTATTTAAATGTTTTATCAATTTTATTATGAAATAAAAAAAGTTCACATCTATCTGTGTTTTGATACAAATAATTGAAATATGATAAGATACATCATGCTGCATCAATGCTTATTTTGTAACCAAATCATAAATATGTTTCTAAAAATGCTAATAACTTTTGAGAATTTGAGTCTATTGTCATAGTCTGATGTTACAGTTCTACTCAGCAATCATTGAGTCTGCCCTCTGCACTTCAGCAACTGTCTGTTTTAGTGCAGCTATGTAATCAGATATCAGAAGACTACAAATGAGAAGTTCGGACTGCTGAGAGGATTATTGGTTGCCCCCTGACCTCCCTTCAAGAACTGTACACTTCCAGAGTGAGAAAAAAGGCTGGAAAAATCACCTTGGACCCCACTCACCCTGCCCACTACCTTTTTGAACTATTGCCTTCTGGCCAACGCTACAGAGCTCTGAGCACCAGAACCATCAGACACAGGAACAGTTTTTTCCCTCAGGCTATCCAACTCATAAACGTTTAAAACTGCCCATTTAGCAATAATGATGTGTTATTCACAGCTTATTCCTTTTATATTATCCAACACATCCTACCTCTTCTGCCATTACATTCCCTTGCATTGTATACAGATTTGTATTTGCACTGCGTGTGTGTATGTATGTATGTATGTATATATATATATATATATATTGTCTTATTGTGTATTCTATATATTCCTTATTTTCTATAAAATTTTCATTTTTATTCAGTTGTCTTTTTGAAAATAAAATAATAATTATCTCTGCCTTGCCGCTTGCAGGAACGTTATTAAATTTGGCACACAGATAGACGACAGTCTGATGTGTTACCACAGCAAATTTGCTGTCTCTATCGCAAACCCGCTAGCGCCATCAACTGTCCAAATTTGCACTCACAGTTAAGTTAATAAATTATGAACTGTGAGTCCTAGAAACAAAATAATTTTTCCTCTGATTCCTTCTTTTATAATTTTTCCGAAAATGTTTTTTTTTTCGAACTTCTCCTAGGCTGTTTGTCCGATTTGCATGAAAATTGGCCTGCATCATCTAAAGGCACACAAGACAAAAAGTAATTCACAGAATTTTGATAAACCATACCGTTTTTGAATGGAGCCTCAAGGAATTCGATGAAGAATACACTGTAATAGTCACCTATTCTGCCTTCATGTACAGTTTTTAATGTGTGGGTAAATATGCTTTGTGTGTATTGGTTTTTCCTTCACACGTAAAAAAAAAAAAAGAAAGAAAGAACTGTTAAATCAGATGCCTATAGTGTAATCACGGATTGTTGTAAGGATTTTCCTTTATGTATTTTTTTTCTTCACTCATTGTTTTGCCTACTGGATAAGTTTTAAAAGGAGAGTGGGAAGTGACGTGGGGGGGCGGACTCTGGAGTGTACCTGGTGTTTAGCGGGTTCTGTGTAATGTTTGCAAGAGGAACACAACAAAGGGATAAAAGTATTTTTGATGGATTATATGGCATGATTTTTCCTGGACTCGCTACATCATCCAAACGACTAAACAGACTGTGGCAAGGTTGTGTAAGTTAACTGTGGTCTGCGGCGTTTCGCCATGCTTCACCTAGTCGTATTTTTTCTTCTACTCAATATCGAGGAGTAGACTTAATTCAAGCTGGATTTTGAGTTGTTTGAATGAACATTTAATCCACTGGGACATTGGGGTTTGGGGGTTAATTGTGTGTGGGAAATTGTGATAAGGTTTGCACTATGTTTGTTTGATGTGTCGGAATGTGGCCGCGCCTTCAGCGTCTACTGTGTATTGTCCGACGCAATATAAACTTGGTATATCTTTAAATACACGTTGTGAAACTTGCTAATGTGGATTTTTTTCGTTAATGTATAATTATTTTGAGTGTGTTGATTTGTTAAGCCCGACTTATGATACACCATTGACCGAATTAAATGTGGACCATAAACCATACATGTTTTTAATTGATAGCGGCGCTTCGGTGTCCTCGTTATCTTCCGATGTGTACTCAGGCTCCATCACGGGAAAGAAAATTAGTTCTGTAGTGATTAATAATGTTCCTGTGAAATGCGAATTGACGCCCGCCTTACCAATTACTTCTAAGGATGTACCGAGATTGTTTAAAATGCATGCTTTTGCAATCATACCGAATTCTCCATTCTGCCTGTTATGTAGAGACTTGATGCATAAACTTGGTATGAAATTGAATTTTGAATCTAACTCTTTGACACTTCTGTTTCCTTCAGTTTTTTCCATTACAACCAACACAGGAAGTGCTCTTGTTGAAGATTCGTCTGCAACTGTGCTGCTACCAGAAATTTCGGGAGTCAACCCTCAATTGTGGGCGGAACACAAGGATGACGTAGGGTTAATAGATATCCAGCCCTACAGGGCGAATTTGATAAATACTAGGCCTGTGTTTCAGAAACAATACCCGCTTTCAAAGGAAAAAGAGGAGGGAATTAAACCTCTCATTGCTCGATTTTTGGAAAAAGGCATTCTGGTTCGAACTCATTCACCTTATAATACACCAATCAATCCAATTAAGAAAGCTAATGGTACTTGGCGTTTAACGCAAGACCTGAGAAAAATTAATGATTTGATCAAACCACTTGCTCCTATTGTACCAGAAGTTCAAGCTATAATTAATTATATTCCTTCAGAACATAAATTTTATTCTGTTATTGATTTAAGCTCCGCATTTTTCAGTATTCCTGTTGATCATGAGACTCAGCCACTGTTTGCATTTTGTTTTCAGAATTGTCAATACAGTTGGACGCGTCTCCCTCAAGGCTGAGGCTGGTTTCAAGGCATCTAAAGACAAACTTCAATGGGTGCAGGAAAAAGTAAATTACCTTGGACATGAACTGTCACAAGGCCAAGTTCGTCTGTCTGCAGACAGGATCAAAGCCATCGCTACATTTAAGCATCCATCCAAACGGAAGCAAATGCAAAGCTTCCTGGGACTGGTCAATTACTGCCGCCTGTGGGTGCCTAATTGCTCCATGTATGAAAAAATCCTGCGAGAAGCTACGCTGGGTGACAAAGAAGATATTACATGGACAAGTGAGATGAATCAAGCATTCAAACATTTGCAATCATCACTCTTAAGGCCGCCTGCCCTTGGCCTACCCTGTTACACACAAGACTTTCATCTATACGTGTACGAAAGTGGTGGCACAGCCGCAGCAATCCTGGCCCAAAAGCATGGGGGCACTTTCCGTCCAATAGCTTATTTATCTAAGACCCTTGATTCGGTGGCTAAGGGACTTCCGGCTTGTTTGCGTGCAGTGGCTGCCACAGCAATCATGATACAGGATGCTGAAAAGGTTTTTTGTCACATCCTCTCATTGTACATGTTTCTCATCAGGTAGGAGCCATTATGCATAATATTTCGACTCAACACATGACTGCCCAACGCCGTTCCGGCTATGAGGCTATATTGTTAGCTACTGCTAATGTAACGTTGAAAGTAACTTCTGTTATTCATGGCCCTACTGTACATTTGCATAGGTTGCTGACACAAGGTGAATTTGAGAGCGATGATCACGACTGCCTGAACAGGATCCAAATTTCGACTGCTTGCAGGCCAGACGTTTCCACGTCTGTCCTGGAGGAGGGAATCCATTGGTATATTGATGGATCCTGCTTTAAGCCAAACGATAGTACATATTTGTGTGGTTATGCTATTGTTGAATTGCCTGATAAAGTAATTGAAGCATATTCACTGCCACATAAATCAGCACAAGTCGCAGAACTGATTGTTTAACAAGAGCTTGTCGGTTGGCAAAAGGTCAGAGTATCAACATATATACTGACTCCAAATATGCGTATGGCGTAGTCCATGATTTTGCTAAATTGTGGGAGGAAAGAAATTTCAAAACCTCCGAAGGAAAACCAATTTCGCATCATGTGGCCGAGCTGATAAGTGCAGCACAGCAACCATTGAAGCTTGCTGTAATTAAAGTAGCTGGTCATAAAACAGGTGAATCTGACGAGGCCAAAGGAAAACAGATTTGCGGATGAAGTAGCAAAATGGGCAGCAAAAGAAGCAATACGTAGTCCGCATGCAAATGAACAAAACAATGAAGTGCCGATGATGAATTCATCGTTGATTAATGATTTGGATGTTAAAATCTTACAAGCGAATCCTACTCAAGATGATTTGACTCATTGGGCAGCCAATGAAGTAAAACCAGATCAAGTTGGTATCTTAAAAGATAAACAAGGTAGAATCGCGCTACCAGCATCTACTGTTGTAATGCTGTGTAGGCATTATCATGGTGTATCACATGTGTCAAAAGAGAAAGTGATGCAAAATTTGAATCAATCATACTGCATTGCAAACGTTCGAAGAAATACTTTGTTGATATTGGATGCTTGCCTGGTGTGTGCGCAAACAAACAGGCACAAGGCAATCAGCCAAGGCAATCAAGGCAATCAGCCAAACTTCCTTTCCAATATTTACAGATCGATTTTACACACATGCCTCCATGTGGAAATCACAAGTATTTGCTTGTGATTATTGATCGATTTACTAAGTGGCCTGAGGCTTTTCCGTGTGGAAAAGAAGACGCACAGATGGTAGTGAAGGTTCTTGCCAAAGAAATGATACCGCGTTTCGGTATTCCAACTGTTATAGCAAGCGACAATGGAACTCCATTTGCTTCTAAAGTAACACAATTATTAGCTAAAGAACTTAGTATTAATTGCCATTTTCATATCCCGTATCATCCTCAGTCTTCATCAAATGTGGAACGTTTGAACAAAACGATAAAAGAACGTCTTAATAAAGCGTGTCTAGATACGGGCAGAAATTGGGTTGATTTGTTGCCCGCCGTACTGACTGAAATGAGAATGTCTCCGTCAGCCACTACAAAAATGTCTCCCTTTGAAATTCTCATGGGTAGACCTTTCCCGACCCCTTGGGTCAGAGGTCGCGCTGGCAATCTTTCCACAGGTGACACGGAGGTGATCATCGCGGATTATGTGGATTCCCTAGTTAGAACGTTAAATGGCATAAATGGTGATGTCTCTCTCTCTCTCTCCCTCTTCCATCAGAGGGGCCCACTCATCCTTTCATTCCAGGACAATCGGTGTTGATTAGGTGTCTGAAACCTACGGAACTTGGAGAACCTAATTATCTGGGGCCGGCCACCGTGATCGCTGTGACAAGGACAGGTGTTCTGACTGATCTTCAACCACAGTGGATCCACGCAAGCCGCGTGAAGTTTGCTCCAGGCCTTACTAATTCTAGGTGAACGGTGAACGCACTGGAGGAGCTGAACACGCAGCGCCAGTGCCCAACCGGGAATCTGTGAATTAGAAGGACCTGAGGAGGACGAGGAAAAGAAGTAGACGAAGAAAGAGATTGTTGATTGAAGTTAACAATAAGTATTAACGAGACCATTAAGCCATGTCCGCACAGTTGTTCTTACACTTGATTGTGCTAATAAATACACTCATTTATACACAAGCACTTGTTAGCAGTGGGAATGAAACTTGGCTGAGCCATGAAAATGAACCACATTCGTTTGCCTCCAATATGTGGTGGAGATTAGTGAACTTCACTGCTAAGTCTACAGGAAAAAAGAGTGACTGTTATGTTTGTACGAAAATGCCACAAAGTGCTTCAGGACCTCGCGTAAGTGTTAAATCACCAGAGACGGATGAAGATCTGTTCTGTCCTTTACTTCTTAGTACTGTGGGATTCATTCCACCTCAAAATTCAACAGGGAATTGGACTTGTCCTGATAACAGGGCACTGACAGTTGCAGTACAAGTGCATGCTAAAGTGGCAACTGTAGGTCCCATTCCTGACTCATTGCTATGTATAGAAAGAAGAGTAGGAGCCTCAACATTGGGTTCCATTCCTGATAGTAAATGTAATCAAATATATCGCCATTGTGAAGTACGAAACACTGCCTGTTGTGTTAGTTGTTTGAATGGGGAAGGAATCTTTGACTTGGAAGCATGTTTAAAAGGATCTCCTCTTCCGATTACAGCTATGAGTTCCTATGCCAAAGCAAACCCAGAGTTTCGAGAGTTATGTGATGAGTATTGTGGACTATACACTGGTAAAAATTGTAATAGGTATGTTCCATCTGCAAAAGGAACAAGAACTTTGAAATATTGGTTTTGGTTATGTGGACACGTGGTTTATACCTCGTTACCATTTAATTGGAGTGGACGATGTGCTTTGGTAACTTTAGAAGAATATTCTATGATTATTAGACCACACAAGAAGGATGATGTGATGATCCAACGAAACACACGCTCCCTCTCTGACCGCAGTTCGACAAGTAGTTTGGGAAGAGACAACCCAGTTCCAAAAGAATACCGGTTATGGACTGGTACGGAAAAATTCTTTGAGAGTATATTTCCATCAATTGGAATTGGTAGTATTCGAATTGAAGTAGAAGTTACAAGATATGAGTTGATTTCTTTTATTAAAACTACCAGTGACACCTTAGTTGGGGTCAAAGAAGAACTTTGAGCACTTCGCTTGACTGCTTTGCAGAACCGTTTAGTCTTGGATCAACTTACAGCTGCGAGGGGAGGGGTCTGTGTGATCGTTGGAATTTCTTGTTGTACATATATACCAGAAAATGATGAAGATGGTCATATCATAGCTGAGGGTATAAATAATATGACAAAAATTGTTGATGAATTACAGAGAAGAGAAGTGGAAGATGGAGATGGGTTTGGAGATTGGATTACAAGTTGGAAACAATTACTTGTATCTTCTTTAATACCAATTGGAGTTATACTGTTAATTCTTTCATTTATTGTTTGCTGTATTATTCCATTCATTAGGATGTTGATTTATCGTTCTATGAATACTTTTGTGTCCTCTCAATACTCCTTAGCAAACAGAACTATCAAGTACTAATGACTTTGAAGAAAATGTTTGATTGAAATATGTTTCATGTATTATTCTGTAATAATGGACATGCTGAGAATAATGTAATGTGATAATTATGTTATACTATCACTGTCATTATCAAAGGGGGCACTGTAAGAAATGGTATTTCTATCTCAGCTCTGTCCAAGAGAGAAATGCTGTGTGTGCATTATCAAACATCTGTTTCATATTAGCATGGAGTTGTAAGAGCCCCCTCCTTTCTTTCTCTGTCTATACTCTGTCTGTGTGTAGATTGTATTAGTGTGTATGGCAAAGGTCCGAAGGCTCGCAAGGAATAGAGGAGCCTTTGCCATATGGAATTGTTATCTATGAGGTAATGTGTGCTCTTATTGGTTAGAGATGAGAACTCCCCTTTACTATTGCAGTATATCTTTGCACGCTATACAAGAGAGGAGTGAGCTGCATATTTGTTCGCTCCCCAACGTTGGAATCAATGCTTTGTATTGATTCATTCACGACTCAATAAAAGACGGAGAGAAAAGGCACTGTGGTGTAGAAGACTTTTATTTCTAACACTTATGATTGCATGTTGTATTGTTCCCTTGCTGTTTAGTGTAAGGTGAATTGTTACAGAGTGGTGGCCCGTACGGGGACTTGGATTAATTAATTTTCGGACTGTTGTTTATGTATACCTGTTTGGATTTCCATTACAAATACCTTTTGGTAGGCTACCTTCGGTGAAAACAAGAAAAGAAAGTAATAATAATAAGGAAACACATATACATTTTGAGAAAACATATACTTTTCTGTTGAATTAACTGATGTAGGTGGTGTAAAAGGAGAAATATATTGTATCTTACTAAGGTTACGCAGTCTATATTTATACATACAGTCAACAGTACATTGCACATTCACTCAAGGCACATTTATACATTGACTTTATATATTGATTTGAGGAGGACATATCCTAAGCTACATTACATTATTTACACTTCCTTGTTGGCTTAGTTGTTCATACCATTAATGGCTGCTCCAAGCCAGCAGGGGACTGATGTGGTAAGTGAGGTGCACCAAGAGGATGCAGCCTCTCTTATAGACTGGGAACCAATAACCAGCCTTTCCGAGGAAGCTGATCCATACCGCCACATTACCACTAGACATAACCAAAGTGGCGTCACAGAAATAACCACCATGTTGGACTCTTTATATTTAGATCCACCAGGAGAACAATGACAACCACTGCGGGATGAGGATGCTGAAGGAGTGTCGATGGTGGAACAGATCCAGGAACTTCAATTAAAGGTGGATACCTTGGAAAACCAGCTCAAAGACACAATTGACAGTACACTCAATAGGGAGGAGGGGCTCAGAGCAGCTATTGAGACAATGGTTAAGGAGGCTAAAGACTATGTTGACATTAAACTGCAGAGATTTGATCAGGTGGTGGTGGACTGTTTAAAGCGAAGAGACAAGCAGTGGGGTGAAGCACTGGAAAAGGCTCGCAACAAAAGCCATTACTCCTGGAGGCCAGCCAGTTTTTCCACACCTGCCGTGTTATCATCTGCTACTCAGCATATGTCTGAAGGGGATGTCACCTTTCCAACATCTGGTGCAGCCATTGTCAAACCCCCTATTAGAATGGAGTTTCCTCAGTTCGGGGAGTCAAGGGGTTCTACTGATGTCACTGATTTTATTGAACAGTGTGAAAACTTTCTCACCCTCAGGCCACTGAGCGACATTGAGCTCATAGGCACACTCAATGCTGTTCTAAAAGGTCCTGCCCGGAGATGGCGGTTAGCTTCCCGAGTCAAGATTGCCAACTGGGAAGAATTTAAAAAAGCTTTCCTTGAGGCTTTCTTGCCCTTTGACTACCAGACAGAGATTGAGGATCAGCTCCGCTCACAGGTGCAGTCACCCTCCCAGTGCCTTCGGGATTTTGCTTATGATCATCGAGCACTCTGTCTGAAGTGGAGACCAGATATGGAGGAAAATGAGATTGTGCGGCGCATCCTTAATGCGTGTAACCCAAGGTTGGCCAGTGGGTTGCGGGGCATCGTGTCTACCGTGGACCAGGTGGTCAAGGTGGGATCGCTTATTGAGAAAGATTGGAGTAACTCTAAGGATTATTGGAGTTGTGTACAGCAGTCCCACCCTTTAGACTGCTCTACTAAAAGACCTAGTAAAAAACCTGAACACGGTCAAGACCGGGGACATAGTGCGGATGTGGCCACCGTCTTCGGTGTTCCAACTCTCCTGGTGATGCCAATAGCCATCTGAGGCTCCAGTGGAGATGCTGTCCTTGATTCAGGGTGCACATACTCCTTGATGAGTAAAACCCTGTGGAACAACATAAAGAAGGCAGGTGAGTCACTGAGTGCAAGTGAAATTCCAAGGTTTATTATGGCAAATGGGCAAGAGACTAAAGCCATGGGGATGACCACCTTGCTCCTCTCCCTTCACGATGCCCACGTCACTGTCAGCATACATGTACTCAGTGATGATCAACTTTGTATGCCCTTGCTGCTGGGTTTAGACTTCATGTGTGCCAGCCAAGTTGTACTGAAGCCCCACCTGAGGAAATATGTGATGCCGGGTGGAAAAGAGTATCGGTTCTTGCCTAAGGGGCATGAAGCCCTGTGGTGGAGACATGAAGAACCTACAATTAATTTTTACATGGCAGTGATGGATGATGCCTGTAATAAATTTCCTCCAGTTCCCCAATTTGACGAACAGCCTGAGCTGGTTAAACCATTGCTGCAGAAGTGGCCTACAGTTTGGACAGATTCTACTGGTGCTACGGATATCATAAAGCATAAGATCTTGACTACTGATGAATTGCCAGTGCGGAGGAGAGCATATAGAGTGTCACCACAAAAGCAAGCGATTATCGAGGAACAGTTGAATAAAATGCTAACAAATGGTGTTGTAGAGCCTTCCGCTTCTGCTTGGGCCTCCCCAGTGGTTTTGACACCTAAGAAGGATGGGACGCTCCGTTTCTGCATGGACTTTAGGGGACTTAACGCTAAAACACATCATGGCGCTTACCCAATGCCACTGATTCATGAAATCTTAGAGTCAATGCACGGAGCACAGTATTTTAGCTCACTTGACCTTCAGAGTGGGTACTGGCAGGTAGCCATGGATGAGGAAAGCAAACAAAAAACAGCTATGATCACACACCTAGGCCTGTTCCAATTTAAGGTTATGCCATTTGGTCTGAGAAATGCGGGTGCCACCTTTCAGCGGTTGATGGAAAATGTTCTGGGGGAGTTAAAGGGCAGAACCTGTTTTGTTTACATTGATGACATTATTGTCTTCTCAAAGACTCAGGAGCAGCACCTGGGTGACCTGGAGGCAGTGTTTAAAAAACTTAATCAGGCCCATCTAACACTTAATGTTGCGAAATGCCACCTCTTGCAAACTCAGCTCACTGTCCTAGGACATGTGGTCTCGGGTAAAGGCGTGGAGGTGGAGACTGGTGGGCTGGTATCATAAGTTCATCCCTCGGCTGGCAGATATTGTTGTCCCTCTTAATAACCTCAAGAAAAAAGGGGTCAAGTGGGAGTGGAATGCGCAGTGTCAGTCCGCCTTTGAACACCTTAAAGGGCTGTTGCAGTCCCCACCAGTGTTGGCTCAGCCAGAGCCACACTCTGGTTTTCAAGTGCACTGTGACTCCAGTGATGTGGGTTTGAGGGCTGTTTTGATGCAGACAATCGAGGGTGAAGATAGAGCCATCGTGTTTGCTTCAAGAAGTCTTCATGGTGCTGAATTGAGGTATTCCACCTCAGAAAAGGAGTGTTTGGCTGTCGTGTGGGCAGTGGAAAAGTGGCATCATTACCTTGAAGGAGAAGCATTTGACGTATATACAGACCACAGTGCACTGGCTTGGGCATTTAATTGTCCCAAAACATCATCACGGCTCACTAGATGGACTTTGCGATTACAGGCATTCACCTTCCGAGTGCATTATAAAAAAGGGTGCTGTAATGTAGTACCTGATGCTTTGTCCCGAGCCCATTTTCCACAGGACAGGAGGGTATGTGTGGTGGTCGCAAAATCTTACTGGTCTGATTTACCCAAGTCGCTTCAGGACATCGAAAAAGCTCAGCAGACAGACATCTTATGCCAGGATCTTGGTTACACCACCTGCCAGCACTCACCTGGATGCCTTCATTATCAGCAGCAGCAGGGGGTGTTATACCGCGGTGTACCGTCTAAGTATGGTGGATTCAATTACCAGCTGGTTGTTCCCGCTGGACTAATTCTGGAGTTTCTATCTTACTTCCACGACAGTCCATTTGGTGGTCACCTGGGAAGGATGAAGACTCTCCTGAAGATTCTGGAGGTAGCATGGTGGCCAACAGTTCGCAAGGATGTTTGGAGCCATGTCCGAGCTTGCCATATTTGTCAACAGTACAAGGGATCAAATGACAAGCCAGCGGGCCTTCTCCAATCTACAGAAGTTAAAGCACCAGGGGAGATGATAGGCGTGGACTTTATGGGGCCATTTCCTTTCAGCAAAGCCCGGAATTCAGTTTTAATGGTGGTTGTCGACTATTTCAGTAAGTGGGTGGAACTGTTTGCGTTGAAGGATGCCAAGACACCAAAGGTCTGTCAGATCCTGAGGAATGAAATCTTTACACGCTGGGGGGTACCTGCCTTTCTTGTATCCGACCGGGGGCCCCAATTCACTAGTCATTTATTATCCAGCCTGTGTGAATCCTGGGGTGTTACCTAAAAGCTCACGACAGCATACCATCCCCAGACGAATCTTACAGAGAGGGTCAATAGGACATTAAAGACCATGATCGCCTCCTTTGTCGGGGAACATCACCAGGACTGGGATCGGTGGTTGTCTGAGTTTCGGTTGGCTATCAACACAGCCGTGCATGAGACCACTGGTGTGTCCCCTGCTGCACTGACTTTGGGACGTAGCCTTAACGGTCCATTAGAGCGCCTTATTCACAAGTCTTCTGCACCCAGCACAGCTGCATACCACACACTACACTCACATGCACTTCTACTGAAGGAGGTTGAAAGACATGTGGGGGTGGCAAAAGCCAGACAAGCCAGGTACTATAATGCACGACACAAAGGTGTACACTTTGCCGCTGGGGATCTGGTCTGGGTTAGGGCACACCCGCTGTCTAAAGCCTCAGCCAAATTCTCTGCCAAGTTTGCACCCAAATGGTCAGGGCCTGTTAGGGTAGAGAAAAAATTAGGTCCTGTAAACTACCGTGTTTGTTGGCAGACTGATAAATTGAAGGTGGACAATGTAAATGTGGTAGAGTTGAAACAATTCTATGGTCCCAATAAGCCTCTGGCTGGGGGGGGGATGTAATAGTCACCTATTCTGCCTTCATGTACAGTTTTTAATGTGTGGGTAAATATGCTTTGTGTGTATTGGTTTTTCCTTCACATGTAAAAAAAAAAAAGAAAGAAAGAACTGTTAATTCAGATGCCTAAAGTGTAATCACGGATTGTTGTAAGGATTTTCCTTTATGTATTTTTTTCATCACTCATTGTTTTGCCCACTGGATAAGTTTTAAAAGGAGAGTGGGAAGTGACGTGGGGGGGTGGACTCTGGAGTGTACCCGGGGAAGCGGTGTGTTTAGCGGGTTCTGTGTAATGTTTGCCAGAGGAACACAACAAAGGGACAAAAGTATTTTTGATGGATTATATGGCATGATTTTTCCTGGACTCGCTACATCATCCAAACGACTAAACAAACTGTGGTGAGGTTGCGTAAGTTAACTGTGGTCTGCGGCGTTTCGCCATGCTTCACTTAGTCGTATTTTTTCTTCTACTCAATATCGAGGAGGACACTTAATTCAAGCTGGATTTTGAGTTGTTTGAATGAACATTTAATCTGCTGGAACATTGGGGTTTGGGGGTTAATTGTGTGTGGGAAATTGTGATAAGGTTTGCACTATGTTTGTTTGATGTGTCAGAATGTGGCCGCGCCTTCAGCGTCTACTGTGTATTGTCCGACGCAATATAAACTTGGTATATCTTTAAATACACGTTGTGAAACTTGCTAATGTGGATTTTTTTCGTTAATTTATAATTATTTTGAGTGTGATCAAATGTTGATTGATTGTTTATATGATTTATGTAGGGGTGATTTAACGAAAGTAAGCAGGCCGTTGGCTGTAATCACCCCAGCAGGTATTATTAGATCCGCCCGTTACCTTATAATTGCATGTTGTATTGTTCCCTTTCTGTTTAGTGTAAGGTGAATTGTTACAACACAAAATTGAACTTGAGGCTGTATCTCCGAAACGCTTTGAGGGATTGGAACAAATCTTGGTAGGTTTCATCACCATTAGGCCTTGAGGTTACTTGTTGCATTTTGGCACACTGCCCCCTACTGGTCACGAGATATGAAAAAAGCACTTTTTTGATTATAACTTCTGAACAGTTTGTCATAAAATCATAAAATTGGTCTCATTAGATTCAGTGGGGTATAGTGAGTCCAACGGTATAACAAATTCCTATGTCGGCCATTTTTGACTTCGGCCATTTTTAATATAGATAAAAAATGCTAAAAAAACATAAAAAACTCGGTGTGTGTCTTTGGCACAATGCTCTGAAGGGACTCAAAACGTTTTGAGACAGCACCACATTGTGGTAAAAAATGCTAATGCTATTTCTAAAATGGTAAATGGTCTTCAATTATGTAGAGCCTTTTTTATAACCTTAGCAGTTACCAAAAAGCTTTGTAGTGTTGAAGGCAGAGAATTAATTTCATCATTGCTCTCCGTCTCCTTCCTTCCATCTCCGAACATGGAGTACTCCAACTGGGAGGACTCCATAGGGCATACTTCCGGATCTGGAAGTACGCCCTATGGAGTCCTCCCAGTTCCTCGCCGGCCTACATCAGAGCCACCAACAATCCCTGCTTGAGCTGCGCCAGGACCAGAATCGCAGATTCTTTGAGATCATGCGAGCTAAAGCAGAGGACCTGCATGCCATCCGGAGCTTTCTTGGCCAGGGAGAGCCCGGCCTTGAACCCAGACAACCACAGCACCCTTCCCCCACCCATGCTTCTGAAGATGGGGGCAGAAGACAAAACAGAGGCTTTCCTCGATCTGTTTGAGCGGACCGCTGAGATCTGGAGCTGGCCACGTAACCTCCTGACCTATACCAACCTGAAAAAGGCCATCCTACAGCAGGTAGATCGGAATCCAGAGCAGTACCGGCAACTCTTCCGGTCCCTGAAGCTGGGGAGGTCCGGCCACCGTTTGCCTTCTCCCAACGGCCAGAAATGGCTGCGAGTAGTCGATCAGGTGGTACTGGAGCTGCTAAACCTTTGTCTGCCAAAGGGAACGGCAGAGTGGGTCCAGTGCCACCACCTGGTGTCGCTGGAGGAAGCTGTCCAGCTTGCGGAGGACCATTTGGCAGTGTACCCGAGGGCAGAAGAGCTCTCTTCTTCTCTCTCTCTCTTCCCCTTCACCCTGTGTGCTTCCCCCTCCCCTCTTACTCTGCTCTCTCCCCAGGGCCCATTCCTGCCCCCAGGAAGTGAGGAGCTCCGCCACAGTGGCCAGTTGCCAGCTCAAGGTGGTGGGCACACCCTCCCACCTCTACAGTGCCCCATCGTGTGATGATCTGGCAGGGGAGGCAGAGTCAGGGCCGAGTGACGCAGGACACTCATGCGAAGGAAGATACAACCCAGCTCTTAATACCGCAGAGCCGCCGGGAAATTATTTTCCAGGCGGCTCACTATAATCTGATGGCAGGTCACCTAGGGGAAAGAAAAACACTGAACAGCACTGACACCACTTTGTATTAGTCCTAGTGGATTATGCAACACGATATCTGGAAGCAGTGCCTCTGAGCAACATCTCAGCACGTAGTGTTGTGGAGGCACTCTTCAAAATAATCTCCCGGTTGGGGATTCTGAAAGAAATCCTCACCGACCAGTGCACAAACTTTATGTCATGTACACTATGCAAGCTTTATGACTATTGTGTATAAAGATGGCCTGGTGGAGCGATTTAATAAAACCCTTAAGAATATGATACGTAAATTTGTGCACGATGATGCTAGAAATTGGGATAAATGGCTCGACCCCCTGTTACTTGCAGTGCGAGAGGTCCCGCAAGCTGAGCTGATATTGGGGGCGCCTGCGTGGGGTGCTTGACGTCATCCACAAAGCTTGGGAGGAGGGAACTTCAAATTGCAAGAATGAAATTCGGTACAAATTTCAAATTGCAAATTTCTACACACTGGGGCTACTAACACAGGAGAGCTCCAAGCACAAGAACGACAGAGGGAACTCTGCTGGGGGAATTTGCACCAGGAGATAAGGTACTTGTATTACTCCCAACATCGAGCTTCAAATTACTTGCCAGTTGGCAAGGACCCTTTGAGGTCACACAACGAGTCAGGGAACTCGATTATGAGGTAAAGCAAACCGATAAAGGGGGCACATGTCAAATTTATCACCTCAACCTCCTAAAATTATGGAGGGAGGCGGTCCCTGTGACGTTGGATACGGTAGTTCCGGAGTGGGCGGAGCTCGGCCCGGAGGTAAACACAAAACCTAATCACAACTCTTCGATCACTTGCGGAGTCCACCTCTCACCATATCAGCTCGCAGGGTTGCAACAAGAATTTGTGGATGTGTTCTCCCCTCTACCGGGTCGTACAAACCTCATCTAGCACCATATCGAGACCGGTACGTAGCCATCCCTATCGCTTGCCCAGCACAAAAAGAAAATCATTCGGGAAGAATTGGATGCAATGCTTGATATGAGGTAATAGAGGAATCCCACAATTATTGGTCCAGTCCGGTTGTTCTAGTTACTAAAATAGATGGGTCTGTATGGTTCTGTGTGGATTATAGAAAAGTCAACGCGGTGCCTAAATTTTATGCGTACCCAATGCCTCGATTTTATTCGATATTGGATTTGAAAAAGGGTTATTGGCAGATCCCCTTGACACCAATTTCCCATGAAAAAAAAAACGCCTTCTCCACGCTTTTTGGATTGCACCAATTTGTGACACTTCCATTTGGTTTGGTTTGTTTGGGGCCCCGGCTACGTTTCAGCATCTCATGGACCGAAACCCCAGACTGCATACAGCTTACGCCTCTGCCTACTTGGATGATATTATCATTTATAGCAATGATTGGCAGCGGCGCATGCAGCATCTGAGGGCTGTCCTGTGGTCGCTGCGGTGGGCGGGGCTCATGGCAAACCCCAAGAAGTGTGCAATTGGATGTGTGGAGGTATGGTATCTGCAGTTCCACTTGGGCCACGGGTAGGTGCATCCCCAAATTGACAAAACTGTGGTGATTGCAACCTGCCCGAGTCCCAAGACCAAAAAGGGGGTGAGACATTTATTGGGGCTGGCTGGCTATTTCAGGATGTTTGTGCCTAATTATTCAGACGTCACCAGCCCATTGACTGATCTCACTAAAAAGGGGGCTCCAGACCCGGTCCAGTGGACAGAGCAGTGCCAACAGGCATTCAGGCAGGTTAAAGCAGAATATTTCTCTCCCTTTTGTATTGCAGGCGGACGCTTCAGAAAGAGGACTGGGGGCTGTACTCTTGCAGGTGGAGGGGGTGGAGGAACGCCCAGTGCTGTACATTAGCCGTAAGCTCACCTTAAGGGAGACAAAGTACAGCACCATGGAGAAGGAGTGTCTGGCGATCAAGTGGGCGGTTCTCACACTCCGGTACTACCTGCTGGGGTGGGCCTTCACCCTCTGCTCGGATAACGCCCCACTCCAATGACTCCACCGCATGAAGGATACCAACACGTGGATCACCTGGTGGTATCTGGCTCTCCTTCCCTTTAAATTCAAGGTGGTTTTCTGATAAAATTTTAATAATCAGAAATAAAATTGGAATTATGCAATCATCTGTCATAGCACCTCAGAAAACAGTAACTCATTATTTTCCTCACGTGTAACTTAAATCCTTCACTGTCATAGGTCATGAAGAGCTAAAAAAACATATTGAAACATCAAAAGCACAACATGTTTGTTAGATCCAATTCCAACCAAGCTTTTAAAAGAGGTATTTCCTGTAAATTCAGAGCCTCTTTTTAATATTATTAACTCATATTAACTCGCTATCCTTAGGACATGTCCCAAGAAACTTTATAATGGCAGTTATCAAACTGCATATTAAGTAGTCACAACTTGATCCTGGAGAACTGGCTAATTATAGACCGATTTCAAATCTCCCGTTTATGTCTGTTGTAGAAATTTTTATACTCATTGAACAGTAATAGTCATTGCAAGGGAATGCCTCTGTGTCTGAGGGATGCAGAGGGGGAGGATCTGCTTTTGTTGAGAAACCTTGGGATAAAAGATAAAAGTCAGCCCTCCCCTCTGGGTCCCACTCACGGCACAGATTAACTCCTGTGTAATGACTGGGTCCTTCTTGCAAGAATAAATCATTTTAAAAGACTGTTTGAGTCAGAGTGTCTCTTACGCAGTGATAATGGTTGGTTAATAATTTTTTGCCACAACAGTCGAAAAACTAGAAAAGGTAGTATCATTCCAAATATGTTCATTTTATTTATTCAGTTCATTTATCAGAGTTACAAATGACTTGCTCTTATCATTTGATCCCAGCTGCATTTCACTTCCAGTGCTTTTAGATCTTAGTGCTGCATTCATCACGACATTCTTTTCAATAGGCTAGCGAATTATGTTGGCATTTGTGGAGTTACATTAACTTTGTTTAGGTCCTATTTAGCAGACCACTACCACTTTATCTATGTAAATGAGGAATTGTCAGACCAAACCAAAGTATGGAGTGCCACAGGGATCAGTTTTAGGGCCTCTGCTTTTCTCCTTGTATATGCTTCCCCTGGGAGATATAATCAGGAATCGTGGAATAAGTTCCCACAGTTATGCAGACGATACCCAACTTCATATCTCTTCAAAACCTGATGAGATTTCACAATTCTCCAAATTAGCAGACTGAAGACTGGATGCCCAGAAATTTCCTTCTACTCAATTCTGACAAAACAGAGGTACTAATTATTGGTCCAAAAACCTCTAAAAATAATTTGACTCTCGGTGGATGTACTGTTACATCATCTTCAACAGTGAAGAACTTAGGTGTTATATTTGATACCGATCTGTTCTTTGAAAATCTTAATACCGGTGTTTGTAGAACAGCATTCTTCCACCTAAGAAATGTTGCTAAACATTACGGCACATGCTCTCTGTTGCTGATGCCGAAAATCAAATTACTGTTTACGACCTCAAAACGTCTAGGTTACGTATGTAACCTCCGTTCCCCGATGGAGGGAACGAGACGTTGTGTCAGAGAAGTCTCTCATGAGTGCCGATATTCACCTCTGAACTATGAAAAAAGGCCAATGAGAGTTGGCAACCAGTATTTTCATGTCCCGCCCCCGGACATACGGGTATTTAAGCGGCGCAAATACGGGAGTTCATTCAGGATTTTTCTGAGGAGCCGGAAATGGTCCGGCCACAACAGGAGCTCGGCTCAGCGACGTGGCAGGGGAGACACAACGTCTCGTTCCCTCCATCGGAGAACGGAGGTTACATACGTAACCTAGGCGTTCCCCTTCTGTCGTTCTCTCCACGTTGTGTCAGAGAAGCGACACTAGGGGTCCACTTAAAAGAGCCATGCGCTGAGCGGTATGCGTGATCCGCTGATACAGGAGCGAGCAGGTATTCCTACGTGCAGAGCGACCAACTGTATCAGGCTGCACGTACCCTTCCCCAGTGCCCCATTTAAGCCATCAGGATTCCTTATCATTACCCTGGAGGGGAACAAGGTGACGGCCACCAACATGGGAGCGGGCCAGCCTGGCTGGGCCTCTTTTCTCTCTATGTTTCTCGCATAGAGCAACTACGACGGGGCCCTTACACGCATTGAGGGAAGGGGGTCTTAGCCCTTATTAGGGCGGAGAAGACCCTCGTGAGGCCACACCTACCGGGAGGGGAGGCAAATTTTGAGTGGCAAATACATTGCATGGCCTATACTTAGGTCTTATGCGGAAAAGTAGTGCGGTGGTAGATCCAGCCTCACAGAGGAGGGAAGCATACAGCACGGCAACCGAGGCAGCTGTAACTGCCTAAGGGAAACACGGAGTCAACTCGTGAGGGGACAGAACCGTGGTTTTACACACGGGGGAGTCCGAACAGGAGGCCTTACCTGTGGGGCACCTATACCAGTACAGGGTAGCTTGCGGTACCCACAGTGGTTTGGGTCGGTGAGTTCCTCCGCAGAACTGCGACCCACGAGGGCTAAGGAGGAGTCAACCAGTGTCCCAAACCTGGGATCTCCTGGGAATGAAGGCGCACTGTTTCCCCTGGTTAGGGGGAAGGGTGCTGGGTGCAAGCGATTCACCCGGTCAGATCGTGGGCGTGCCACCGAGTTCTCACGGGCTCGGTACCTGAGAGAACACAGGGCGATACTGACTCAACTTCGGAGATTGTAGAATCTCGCAAAAGTGTTAGGTGTTGCCCAGCCTGCTGCTCTACAAATGTCTGCTAGGGCAGTGCCCCTAGCCAGTGCCCACGAGGACACAACACTCCTGGTGGAGTGGGCTCGAACCCGCAAAGGGGGGGCACGGCCTGGGTGTGATAAGCCAGGGAAATGGTGTCGACAACCCAGTGGGCGAGTCTCTGCTTGGAGACAGCATTCCCTTTCTGCTGTCCCCCAAAGCAGACGAAGAGCTGCTCAGAGCGTCTGGTGCTCTTTGTGCGGTCCAGGTAAATACGTAAGGCACGTACTAGACACAGCAGTGAAAGGGCTGGGTCTGTCTCCTCCCGGGGCAGCGCTTGCAGGTTCACCACCTGATCCCTGAAGGGTGTGGTAGGAACCTTGGGCACGTAGCCCGGTCGCGGTCTTAGGATCACGAAAGTGTCCGCCGGACCGAACTCCAGGCAAGCGTCGCTAACAGAGAACGCATGCAGGTCCCGACCCTCTTGATGGAAGCGGAGCGATCAGCAGGGCGGTCTTGAGAGAGAGGGCCCTGAGTCCAACTGAGTCAAGCGGCTCGAAGGGGGTCTCCGAGTCCCATAAGGATGACCGAGAGATCCCAGGAGGGAACAGGTTAGGCCGGGAGGAGTCATCCTCCGGCACCTTTAGGAACCTGGCGATTAAGTCGTGCTTACCAAGAGACTTGCCGTCTACCGTGTTGTGGTGGGCCGCGGTAGCGGCAACATACACCTTGAGGGTGGAGGGGGACAGCCTCCTCTCCAGGCTCTCCTGAAGAAACACGAGCACTGACCTAACTGCGCACTTCTGCAGGTCTTCGGCTCGGGAAGAACACCAGTCCGCGAACAGACGCCACTTCAGGGCATAAAGATGCCTGGTCGAAGGGGCTCTGGCTTGGTTAATAGTGTCTATGACGGCTGAAGGTAGGCCGGCTAGATCCTCCGCGTCCCGTCCAGGGACCAGATGTGGAGATTCCAGAGGTCTGGATGCGGATGCCAGAGCGTGCCCCGTCCCTGAGAAAGAAGGTCCTTCCTCAGGGGAATTCGCCAGGGAGGGGCTGTCATGAGGAGCGTGAGATCCGAAAACCACGTCCGGTTGGGCCAGTAGGGGCCACCAGAGTGACTTGCTCCTTGTCCTCCCTGACCTTGCATAGCACCTGTGCAAGAAGGCTCACTGGGGGAAAAGCGTACTTGCGCAGAGCATCTGTCCCAAGGGGAGCCTCTGTGAGGGCATACCAGAGTAGACAGTGGGAGGTTTCCTGGGAGGCAAACAGGTCTACCTGGGCCTTGCCGAACCTGTCCCAAATCAGCTGGACCGATTGGGGGTGGAGCCTCCACTCTCTGCCGGGCAAGTTTTGCCTTGACAGCGCGTCCGCTATCACATTGAGGTTGCCGGGGATGTGAGTGGCGCGCAGTGACTCCAATCGCTGCTGACTCCAAAGGAAGAGACGACGGGCGAGCTGTGACATGTGGAGGGAGCGTACTCCGCCTTGGCGGTTTATGTAGGCCACCACCGTGGTGCTGTCTGTCCTGACTAGGACATGCTTGCCACGAATCAACGGAAGAAATTTCTTCAGGGCAAGAAAAACGGCCAGCAGCTCTAGGCAGTTGATGTGCCAGCGCAGTGGGCCTCGGATCCACCGGCCTGCGGCTGCGTGCCCGTTGCACACGGCGCCCCAACCCAATTTGGAGGCGTTGGTTGTAACCAGAACACGACGGGACACCTGCTGCAAGGGTACTCCTGCCCATAGAAAGCAGAGGTCTGTCCAGGGTTTGAAAGTTTGGCGGCAGGCGGGGGGTCTCTGTGTGCGCATAGTAATTCCTGCGAGGAGGCAAAAATGAGCCAATCGTCGAGGTAATTGAGTATGCGTATGCCCGCTCCTCGTAGCGGGGCAAGAGCCGCCTCTGCGACCTTCGTGAAGACGCGAGGGGACATAGACAGGCTGAAGGGAGGACCTTGTACTGATCACGCCTGGCCGTCGAGCGCGAACCGTAGAAAGGGTCGATGTCGAGGCTGAATTGAGGCGTGGAAGTGCACGCCCTTCAGGTCTACCGCTGCGAACCAATCTAGATGCCGGACGGCAGATAGAATTTGTTTCTGGGTAAGCATTTTGAGCGGGAGTTTGGACAAGGTCCGATTGAAAACTTCGCAGGTCCAAGATCGGTCGTATGCGCCGCCTTTCTTGGGTACAACAGTAAGGGCTGTAGAAACCCTTCTTCGTTTCGGTCGGAGGGACAGGCTCTATCGCGTCCTTGATTAGAAGGGAGGCGATTTCCTCAGCGCAGGGAGTGGGCATGCTCGCCGTGCACTGCGGAGGAACGAACGCCCACGAAGGGGGCGGAGACCTGGCAAACTGAATTGCGTAACCAAGTCGGATGGTCGGTGCAGCCACTGTGACGAGCTGGGCAGTGAAAGCCATGCCTCTAAGCTCCGTGCTAGGGGCACCAAGGGGACGAGTATTTTGGGCGTACCGGCGGGCTTCATGGCGGTCGCGGAACAGGTAAAGTGGCGTCGGGAGGCTGTGGCGTCCGAGGCTCTGGTGCTGAGAATAAACTCAAAGCACTTACCTTGTTCAGCGCACCGGCAGGGGCGGGTTCATGACTGAGGAGGAGGTCTGATGCTGGCGTCCTCTGGACTCGTCTGAACTGGCCGGCCGGGGAACAGTCGTGGGGCTGAGGGCGAAGCTTACCGCATCCTGGGCGCCGAGAATGTTGAGGCCTGAAAGCAGAGTGCCGTGAGAACGGCATTTGCGGGCCATGTGACCCAGAGGTAAAGGAAATAGCTCTTTTATTGAGAATTTGGGTACCGCAGCCCCGTCAGGAGTGCGGCAAATGAAAAAACAAAAGATTCTCCTCCCGGCCCTCCACCGGGGATGGAGTGGTCTTACCACCTCGGAGCTAACTTCTCGTCCTCTGGGTCCGCTGTCTCAGGGGCGCTTGGGAGCCTTCCGGGTCCTCGAAGGGGTCCGTGGGGCAGGGGCGTACGATTCCTGCGGTTTGCTTCGGCGCCGGGGCTGAGAGCTGGGCCCAGGTTGGGGCAGAGCAGAAGGTCTTCTGGCACGGGAGGGCGCCCTCGGCGAGCAGGTGGGGCCTGGGCCGTGGCGGCAAGCTTGCGTGCGGCATGATGTCTTGAAATGGCCTCCGTCTGCTTCTTCACCAGGGAGAACTGCTGGGCAAAGTCCTCAGCGGTGTCGCCGAAGAGGCTGAACTGGGAGACAGGGGCGTTGAGGAAGCGAGTCTTGTCAGCTTCACGCATCTCATCCAAGTCCAGCCATTGCTGACGTTCCTGGACCACCAGAGTGGCCATCGCCTGCCCGAGTGCCTGTGCTGTGACCTTCGTCAGCTCTCAGGGCAAGGTCGGTCGCTGGCGCAGTTCCTGCAGCGTGTCGGGATCAGGGCCACCCCCGTGCATGTTGCGAAGTGCCTTGGCTTGGTGGACCTGCAGGAGAGCCATGGCATGCAGGGCGGAAGCGGCGCATCCGGTAGCGCTGTAGGCCTTTGCGGTGAGCAAGGATGTTGCTCTACAGGACCGGGAAGGGAGTACAAGGCGGCCCCACCAGGTGGTAGTGCTTCCGGGACATAAGTGGAGCGCAACAGCTCTATCCACCTGGGGATCTCCGTGTACCCGTGGCGCTCCGCCATCGAGGGTGGCGAGGCGGATGAGCAGGTGGCGGTGCGGCGAGTGGAGAGGGTGCATTCCGCGAAGATGTCAGCTCATCATGCACCTCTGGGAAGAAAGGAACCGGAGGCGAGGCTGTGGCGGCCCACGCCAAGAACCAATCGTCCAGCCGTGATGGCTGTGGGGAGGATGGAGGGTTCCAATCCAGGCCCACGCTGTTGGCTGCCGGAAAGCATATCGGACATCTGTGCATCGGCCTCCTCCTGGGCGTGCAAGCCCGAAGGCGGCAGCCCAGAGGAGGCCTCAGCATCAGAGCCCACGCCCTCCGATGTCGCGGCGAACTCATCTGCTTCCATCGCAAGAGGGTAGGCAGACTGGCTGTGAGGCGGTCGCCGCCACCTCGGCGGGGCCGGGAGTCAACGAGCATGCCGGGGTGCGGGTGGTCCGAGGGGGCATACCCGGCGGAGCTGCACCCGCTGCCATCCCCGAATCGCCTCAATCGCCAGCCGCATCGTCCTCAATCCCGTGGGAAGAAGGAGCGACGCGGGGGTGGCTGGAGTGGCTTGCTTACGGTTGTAAGCAAGCCGCGAACGCAACGTTGTCATGGTCATGTGGCCTGTGGCCGTCGGAAGCGGAGAGTACTCTACCGCATCCAGGAACAACACAGGGGCGGAAAGGCATCTTTATAAAGACGCGTCCTTAAAAGGACGTTCAACGCCGCTGTGTTTTTTTGCTCTTTTAGAGGAAATTACTCTTAAATAAAATCACTCATTTATGAATGAAAGAACTCGTGAGAGATCTTACTTATCTGCAACTGTCGATGCGCTCAGGGGCAGGAAGTGCACAGCCGTGCAAACAGGAGAAAGCCGCTGTTGTGCACCGTAGAATCCAACAGCATGCAGCAGAGGATAGCAGGAACTCGGTGTGTAAAACGCAGCAGTCTGCAAACACGACCATCGGCTCGAAGAAATTTTCTGAATGAACTCCCGTATTTGCGCCGCTTAAATACCCGTATGTCGAGTAGGGACATGCAAATACTGGTTGCCAACTCTCATTGGCCTTTTTTCATAGTTCAGAGGTGAATATCGGCGCTCAAGAGAGACCCCTAGTGTCGCTTCTCTGACACAACGTGGAGAGAGCGACAGAAGGGGAACTAGATTATTGTTATGCATTACTGGGAAGATGTCCAGCAAGATCAATAAATAAACTTCAATTGGTTCAAAATGCAGCAGCCAGAGTGCTAACGAGAACCAAGAAATATGAACATATTAGCCCCATTTTATCATTGTTATATTGGCTACCTGTTAAATTCCGTATTAATTTTAAAATTCTGTTAACTACGTACAAAGCTTTGAATGGTCTAGCTCTGCAGTACTTTAGTGACCTTCTACCACCCTATATTCCATCACGTTCATTACGGTCGCATAATTCTGGCCTGTTAATAGTTCCTAGAATATCAAAATCCACAAAACAAGGTAAATCCTTTTCATATTTGGCTCCTAAATTTGGAATAGTCTCCCTAACACTGTTCGAGATCTCAGACACACTTCCCCAGTTTAAGTCTAGACTAAAGACTCATCTATTTAGCCAGTCATATACATCATTTATCCTTCAACCCAAAATTAGACTGCTTTAGTTAGGTCTGCTGGAACCAGAAACCAGAAACATTGATCATGATCTATAACTCTGCAATAAATTAAATGGCATCTATGCTGAAATTATTTTATTTGTTTCCCTGTCTCAACCTCGGTACTCCCATCCTGAGGTCACCAGAACCGGCTGGATCCAGCTCCATTCCTGCTTCGTGTTGGACTCCACTGCTACATGTCACTGTGTCATGATGAATAAATGCAGCTGGTGCCAGCCAAACATCACTTCGTTCAATTACGATGAACTACAACTCCAACCATAAGACATGGGATACTTCATATGCCATTGTCTGAACCTTGGATTTAGGATGGACCCCACTGAACCTCAACGAATTACTGGCCAGGTTGAACAACGATGCACCTCACTCATCTCTGCCTGCATTACCTGCGGTCTATTGATGGAGTACACTCTTGAAATGGAATACATACGCTAACAATTGCCAACAAAAGCCTTCATCAGCCAATTAACAAGGACAATTGCATCTATGTGAACTTCTGCAGTTAATACAGGATGGACTTCAAAGACATTAGTCATCAATCTTACTGTTCATACAAAATCTTTGTTTAAACACTGTCCCTTAACACTTACTTAGTTTAATCATTTTAAACCATGACTTGCCTAACCCTATACATTAGTAATATTGACATTCATATTCATGATGTTAGCCAGAGAGGTTCTACTCAGCAATCATTGAGTCTGCCCTCTGCACTTCAGCAAATGTCTGTTTTAGTGGAGCTATGAAATCAGATATCAGAAGACTACAAATGAGAAGTTCGGACTGCTGAGAGGATTATTGGTTGCCCCCTGACCTCCCTTCAAGAACTGTACACTTCCAGAGTGAGAAAAAAGGCTGGAAAAATCACCTTGGACCCCACTCACCCTGCCCACTACCTTTTTGAACTATTGCCTTCTGGCCAACGCTACAGAGCTCTGAGTACCAGAACCGTTATGCACGGGAACAGTTTTTTCCCTCAGGCTATCCATCTCATAAACGTTTATTTAAACGCATAAACTGCCCATTTAGCAATAATGATGTGTTATTAGTCCTTTTATATTATCCAACACATCCTACCTCTTCTGCCATTACATTCCCTTGCATTGTATAAAGATTTGTATTTGCACTGCGTGTGTGTATGTATATATATGTATATATATATATATATATATATATATATATATATATATATATATATATATATATATATACATATATATATATTATTGTGTATTCTATATATTCCTTATTTTCTATAAAATTTTCATTTTTATTCAATTGTCTTTTTGAAAATAAAATAATAATTATCTCTGTCTTGCCGCTTGCAGGAACGTTATTAAATTTGGCACACAGATAGACGACAGTCTGATGTGTTACCACAGCAAATTTGCTGTCTCTATCGCAAACCTGCTAGTGCCATCAACTGTCCAAATTTGCACTCACAGTTAAGTTAATAAATTATGAACTGTGAGTCCTAGAAATTAAATAATTTTTCCTCTGATTCCTTCTTTTATAATTTGTCCTGCATTTAGAATTTTATGAAAAAATTTTCGAACTTCTCCTAGGTTGTTTGTCCGATTTGCATAAAAATTGGCCTGCATCATCTAAAGGCACACAAGACAAAAAGAAATTCACAGAATTTTGATAAACCATACCATTTTCGAATGGAGCTTCAATGAATTTGATGAAGAATACACAAAATTGAACTTGAGGCTGTATATCCGCAACGCTTTGAGGGATTGGAACAAATCTTGGTAGGTTTCATCACCATTAGGCCTTGAGGTTACTTGTAGCATTTTGGCACACTGCCCACTACTGGTCACGAGATATGAAAAAAGCACTTTTTGGATTATAACTTCTGAACAGTTTGTCATAAAATCATCAAATTGGTCTCATTAGATTCAGTGGGGTATATTGACTCCAACGATATAACAAATTCCTATGTCGGCCATTTTTGACATCGGCCATTTTTAATATAGATGAAAAATGCTAAAAAACATAAACTCGGTGTGTGTCTTTGGCACAATGCTCTGAAGGGACTCAAAACGTTTCGAGACAGCGCCACATCGTGGTCAAAAATGATAATGCTATTTCTAAAATGGTAAATGGTCTTCACTTATGTAGAGCCTTTTTTATAACCTTAGCGGTTACCAAAGCTCTTTGCACACACACTCACACTCATACACCAATGATGGCAGAGCTGCCATGCAAGGTGCTAGCCTGCCATTGGGAGCAACTTGGGGTTAAGTGTCTTGCCCAAGGACACAGATTTTTGTGTTTGTAGCCTGCTTACCATTGCTTATTCTTATTCTCATACATTCATCATTTTATCCTTTGTCATTTTACCACGTGTTTCAGGTTTATCCACTTTTCTACTGTTTTATCTGTGTGTATTTTACCTGTTACTGCTGGCGCCTATCTTGAGTCTGTGTTTGTAGCCTGCTAGTTTAACATTTTTGCATCACTTATATATCTGTTTTCAGCCTTTAATTCTTAACATCTGCCATTTATCAGGTTTTCCCCTGCATAATTCTCTTATCGTGATTCAACCACGTGCATTTTCCACGTGCATCCGCGTAGCAGCGGGGGAGTGGTCAAGCGTTCATCCGGAGAGAGAGAAAGCGGTAAGGGCGCTTACACCTGAGCTAATTCCAGTGAGTATGGGGAGAGTGGAATATAAACGGCCACGCCACCACCAGAAAGAGGGAGAGAAAACGACAGGAGTGACCAGTGACTGGCATGTGTTATTAAATGTTTATTGTGAAGCTGAAGAGTTTATATTGAAGATTATATGTACTGTGAAGCTGAAGTCTCAGAGAAGTTTATGTTGACAAAGTTTGTGTGACTGATCTGATTGAATTGAGAAATGCTCTGAGAAGAGTGCACGCAGAGTGTTGAAGGCAGAGAATTAATTTCATCATTGCTCTCCGTCTCCTTCCTTCCATCTCTGAACATGGAGTACTCCAACTGGGAGGACTCCATAGGGCATACTTCCGGATCTGGAAGTACGCCCTATGGAGTCCTCCCAGTTGGCTGAGGTCCTCCAGTTCCTCGCCGGCCTACATCAGAGCCACCAACAATCCCTGCTTGAGCTGCTCCAGGACCAGGATCGCAGATTCTTTGAGATCATGCGAGCTCAAGCAGAGGACCGGCATGCGATCCAGAGCCTTCTTGGCCAGGGAGAGCCCGGCCGCGAACCCAGACAACCACAGCGCCCTGCCCCCACCCATGCTTCTGAAGATGGGGGCAGAAGACAACACGGAGGCTTTCCTCGATCTGTTTGAGTGGACCGCTGAGATCTGGAGCTGGCCACGTAACCTCCTGACCTATACCAACCTGAAAAAGGCCATTCTACTGCGGGTAGATCGGAATACGGAGCAGTACCAGCAGCTCTTCCGGTCCCTGAAGCTGGGGAGGTCCGACCGCCGTTTGCCTTCTCCCAATGGCCGGAAATGGCTGCGAGTAGTCGATCAGGTGGTACTGGAGCTGCTAAACCTTTGTCTGCCAAAGGGAACGGCAGAGTGGGTCCAGTGCCACCACCTGGTGTCGATGGAGGAAGCTGTCCAGCTTGCGGAGGACCATTTGGCGGTGTACCCGAGGGCAGAAGAGCTCTCTTCTTCTCTATCTCTCTCTTCCCCCTCACCCTGTGTGCTGCCCCCTCCCCTCATACTCTGCTCTCTCCCCAGGGCCCATTCTTGCCCCCAGGAAGTGAGGAGCTCCGTCACAGTGGCCAGTTGCCAGCTCAAGGTGGTGGGCACACCCGCCCGCCTCTACATTGCCCCATCATGTGATGCTCTGGCAGGGGAGGCAGAGTCGGGGCCGAGTGACGCAGGACACTCATCCGAAGGAAGATACAATCCAGCTCTTAATACCGCAGAGCTGCCGGGAAATGATTTTCCAGGCGGCTCACTATAATCTGATGGCAGGTCACCTAGGGGAAAGAAAAACACTGAACAGCACTGACACCACTTTGTATTAGTTCTAGTGGATTATGCAACATGATATCCGGAAGCAGTGCCTCTGAGCAACATCTCAGCACGTAGTGTTGTGGAGGCACTCTTCAAAATAATCTCCCGGGTGGAGATTCTGAAAGAAATCCTCACCGACCAGGGCACAACCTTTATGTCATGTACACTATGCAAGCTTTATGACTATTGTGTATAAAGATGGCCTGGTGGAGCGATTTAATAAAACCCTTAAGAATATGATTCGTAAATTTGTGCACGATGATGCTAGAAATTGGGATAAATGGCTTGACCCCCTGTTATTTGCAGTGCGAGAGGTCCCGCAAGCCTCCACAAGATTTTCCCCATTCGAGCTGATATATGGGCGGCACCTGCGCGGGGAGCTTGACGTCATCCACAAAGCTTGGGAGGAGGGAACTTCAAATTGCAAGAATGAAATTCAGTACGTTCTTGATCTTAGAGCAAATTTCTACACACTGGGGCAACTAACACAGGAGAGCTCCAAGCACAAGAACGACAGAGGGAACTCTGCTGGGGGAATTTGCATCAGGAGATAAGGTACTCGTATTACTCCCCACATCAAGCTTCAAATTACTTGCCAGGTGGCAAGGACCCTTTGAGGTCACACAACGAGTCAGGGAACTCGATTATGAGGTAAAGCGAACCGATAGAGGGGGCACATGTCAAATTTATCACCTCAACCTCCTAAAATTATGGAGGGAGGCGGTCCCTGTGACGTTGGATACGGTAGTTCCGGAGAGGACGGAGCTCGGCCCGGAGGTAAACACAAAACCTAATCACAACTCTTTGATCACTTGCGGAGTCCACCTCTCACCATATCAGCTCGCAGGGTTGCAACAAGTATTTGCGGATGTGTTCTCCCCTCTACCGAACCTCATCTAGCACCATATCGAGACCGGTACGTAGCCATCCCTATCGCTTGCCCAGCACAAAAAGAAAATCATTCAGGAAGAATTGGATGCCGTACAGACCCATCTGTTTTAGGAACTAGAACAACCGGACTGGACCAATCGCTGTGGGATTCCTCTATTACCTCATATCAAGCATTGTTTTGACTCAAGTCAAGTCAAACCAATTGACTTGACTTGAGTCAAAACAATGCGAGTTCTCGCAAAAATTGTTTAATTAGGTTAGCTGAAATACTGAGCACTGGAACATACTCCAGAGAAAGACAGAAAGAAGAAAGTCTACAGAAACCAGCGGAAGTGGAATTGCAGCTTGTGTGAGACTGTCAGGAGAAGGAAAAGGCAGACTGAGGAGGATAGGAGAGCAGCGAAGGTGGGGGCCGGAGACATGGCAATCGGCAGCTGCTACAGAACAGGGAAGTGAACATTTTTTTTACCCACGCACACATACACTGATTACATACTGCTCTTTGCAATGAAGACAATGCTTGCAAATCTTTCAGTGTGACTGATGAAGTTTTATGTGATAATGTTTCGGATGAATGTTTGAGAACGTACAAAAGTTCAGGGTTTTTACAAATGCCTAGATATCAAATGTTAGATAATGGGACATTAGTAAACTTTTTGGTAGATTCTGGGGCTGGCCATACTATGATACGACTATGTGAATTAGGGTTAGGCGTACTACTACGACTACAAGAAGGGGAACGACGAAAGATTCAGAGTGCAAACGAACCACAGATTCAGCAGCAACAGGGATGGAATGCGAGTAGAGCTGAGACAAGTAAGAAATTCTGATCAAGACAGGTACTACTGCGGACTGAATAAAGAAGGAACTGACTGGTATGAGACGATTGACATAATTATAGTTGAAGCAGCTCCAACAATGACGACAAAACCTTTTGAGGCACCTGAGCTTGGATGGGAAACGTAGACACAAGAAAAGGTCAAGCGAATCCTGAAGTGCAGAAGGCCATGATGAGTTGTCAAGGGGACAAGGCCTGTGCTCTGGCGATGTTGCAAAAGGAAGAACTGGAGATATCGACAAGCTGCTGGCTTTGTCTGCAAATGTCTCATGCTTGGAAAGCTGTCCCACTGACTGTAGCGACAGCAAAAGAAACAAAGTGTCTGATTCCACAGCAGATGACTGATGTGCTCAAAGCTGTGAGTGATCTGGAGAAAGACACTAACAAAGCGACTTGCAGACGACTGCGACCATGTACAGCAGTATAACCACACTGATATGGTGATTCCACCTCTGAGAGTGACGGCGACACAGGGTGACGTATGCATTTGTCTGGACAATGCGAGACTGTTTAAAGCAGGTTGGTCTGACTGCAGGGTCAGAATCAATGTGAAGGACAGAACAGCAGACAACTGCACAGCTGTCATCAACGACAAAGAAGTCAACTTCACATGCCCATTCAGCAAGCCACATGAAACTTAACCTGCAGCAGTGTGGGTGTGTGGCAACAAGGCATTTCATCGGATGCCAAAGAAATAGTCAGGGTGTTATTATCTAGCTTTGATGAATGTGGGTACATCAGTGTATTTGCCAAACAGGGCACCTGGGGTGGGAAGGGAAAAAAGAAATGTTGAAATTTTGCCTGGGGTTTTACCAAAGCACTATGCAGCAAATGTGGGGTGGTCGTTGTTCTTAGGGGTGGGTACAACGGTAACAATTAATAAGATAAATGGGCTAGCATGGACAGTATTAGCAATAGCTAACAGCACAGAAAATGCTTTAACAATGATGAAATGGTATAGTTAAGAGATTCAAAACAGGTTGGTTCTTGATATGTTAACTGCAGAGAAAGGGGGAGTTTGCAAAATGTTGGGAATGTCTTTTTGTTTCAATATTCCAGATTACAGCGACAACATCACGAATGTAATTGAACACATGAGAAAAGCCGTACAGGAGCCAGAACATATTGAGAGTACATGGGTTACTTGGTTTATGAATGTCTGGGGAGGATGGGGGTATTGGCTGATTCAAACTGTGTTACCAATTGCGGTGGTAAGACTGTTGATATTGTTATGTTTACCATGCATCATAACGTGTGTTTCCAGCTCAGTACAGAGACTGGTTAAAGCAGGGATGTCTGTTCAAATGGTAAAAATGACAGTATATCCAGAGGATGATGAAAACAAATCTGATGATACAAGTAGCAAGAGCTACTGTGAAATGTGTTAAAATGAGGTATGTCTTTTTTTCTGAGAATGTTTTGATATGTAAAGAGGGTTATAAGCAGCTGTCATACGTGTTACAAGACGGCGTACAAGGAAAGGGTTTGAAATGAGGGATTTTATTCTACTTTTATTCTTTGTATTTTTATAGCCTGCTGACATAACCAAAATGTTAAATTGATGTGTTTTTCCTACTTAATCTGTACACTCCCAGATAGCAATAAGTCGGCGGTCCGCTGGCGGCGCGCTGGCGGCAGTAGAAGCGGCAGAATGGCGATATCGCAAACACGTTTGACGGCGGTCCGCCTTCCTACCGCCTTCGTTCCGCGGACGGCCCGCTGGCCAGCCGCCGCTCCGCCGCCATTATATCGAAGGCGGACCGTCGGAGGCAAACGCTTTTTTCGAGCGATCTGCCGCCGCTTATTGTATATATATATATACATATTTATATTTATAGCATGCAGTTTATCAAGAATAATGATTGATCAATCCAGACAAATTTCCATTTGGCGTTTTAATTCCACATTTCAAAGTACAGTAACTGTCATTGAAACAAGATGTCAGATCACTGAAATATAAATAACAGAAAAATACAAACATTATATATACACACACACACACACACACAAAAGAACATGCAGGTTTCCAATTTCTTTTTTTTTTTAAAAAACACTATTGTAACACAATAATTGTTAATAATATAAAGAGGTCAGCTCTGGGATGAAAAGAATTACCAGTAAACACAAGCAATGAGGATATTTGGTACCAAAGAAAGCGCAGGATACCAAATAAATTGAGGTATAACATCATATTTACAAGTCATTTCTAACAGTAGGTTAAGTGGTAATAATTTAGAGTAAAGCTCTGGAGTAGAATATACCATTATAACTGCAATGCTGACCAGTGGCACAAGGATTTACAAGCTATATTTAACACTAGAATAACAGTTAAGCACTGTGACGGAATGAAAGTAGAATTTTTGGTACTAGTTAATGTGCAATATGAAGTATCAGAGGTATGAAATAGGATTTACAAACTATAATAGAATTGTTAAGCACTGACGGAATGAAATAAGCCAATACTAAAGTCACGGTAAGTAGAATATTTGATACCAGATAATGTGCAAATATCAAGTATTAGATGTATAATCTAGGATTTACAAGCTATATTTAAAAATAGAATAGTTAAGCACTGTAACAATGAAATAAGCAGCAAATTGTATATGAAATAATTGAGATCTTTGGTATCAAGGAATGTGCAGGATAACAGGTATAATATACATTTTGACATTCAACTTACACATGACAACAAGTGGGAATAAATATAATTAACAGCAGAAAATCTGGCTGTAGAGAACACAGCCAATCAGAATGTCTGGAGAGGTTGGGGACTGTGTGGCGTAGTGGGCTAAGAATCACCGGTTTTCCCCGACCTCCAGAATGAGGCAGTGCAAATTGGCATATCTTCAGTGATTCCTCGTGCGCCTGTATAAAAGGACAAACCGTCCCATATTCATCCAAGGAGCTGCCCTCAAAGCAGGGTCACGAGGCAAAAAAAAAAAAAAAAAAAAAAAAAGAGCAATTTCCACAGTGAACAGTGTGGATTGGGTGAGTGTAGTCTGACACTTTTAGCAGGCTTTTTTAGGGGTCTTGATGTTACTGACTGCAGGATAAAGAAAGGGTTCCAGTTGTCAGTGATGCTGGGGTGTCAGTAGTCAGCCTAGGTTTAAGGGGTCGGCTGTGGGTCCCTCTCAGCTGTGCGGCGCCTTTTCCACCTTCATGTTCAGATGCTCCTTTCAGGTAACGCGTAACGTTAACCTGGATCGCCTCATCAGTGGCATCCTGGGTTGCCGGGTTCTTTCAGATGGCTCCTGTAGAAAATAAAGATCTGTCATTCCATTTGAATGGCATAAGGTCATACACATGTACTTAAATATAAAAAAAATATCCAACTTACTTTGAACAATGGTCTTCAGGAACATGTCTCTAAAACATGCTTTATCCCCTACACCAGTCCAGGTTGTATTGATGGAAAGGTGATTAGAGAAGATACTCTGAAGCATTCACACACGGGTGTCTTTAGGTCCCTCCCACATTTGATTGCCAAAAACCGAAGCTGAAAATACAAAAAAACATGTTACAAATTACATTTCTCTGAAGCTTCTCATAAATTTAAAATGTGACAGGCTGTGGATTCAGACTGTAGAATATGCAGTGTACGATCTTAATTTTACTTTTTAGATTACCCTATACCGTTATAAATGAAATCGGCACACTTACAAATCGTTGCTGGAGCTCTTTATCCTGCCTCAAACTGTTGTCAAGCAACGCCAAATCTTCCTGGGTGTCTAGGGGGGAGTAACAGATCCCCTGGCAGGGATAACTCTCCAACCGACACATTGGCACTGAAACGTTGCAGCATAGCATTTTGTCATCCATGCTACGCACAACATCGCCAAATTCCAAGACGTCGCAGCATTAGGGTTTGATCTGCACCTACAGGGGTTCCCAGAATAAAAGAATAAAGTAGTCAGTCCTGGTCCTTCAACTACTAAACTATGACATTTATATCTAGGTCTACTACATGTACAGGTGGCCCCAGTGGGAATTAAACCAACAACCACAGGTGTTGTTTGCAAGTTGTACCTGATTGCCCAGTGCGAGCAAATGTCTTCAACATTGTCCCAACTTGCTTCACCTGCTCTTGAAGTGAGCCGCTGTCATCTGGGAAGTAACAATATATTGATTAGCAATACACTAAATATAATAGTAATATAATATAACCACAATTATCATACCAGTAACTTTCCCTGTAATTTCTATCCACAGTATGTTATGCATGGCATACAAGTTCATAATGAAGAACCCTTATGATAACATCAATTTCATTTTTTTTCTTTGAAGCAGAATATTTGTTTGTAAAAGGGGAGGAAAAAGAAAATAAAGAAATATTGTTATACAGATTTTGGTTGATATATCATACTGTACAGTGAAATGTGCTATTGTTATATCCCTACTCACCTGAAGGACGGATAGATCAGGCAAATCTCCAGTCAGGCCTTTGTAGAGAGTGTGCTCCTGCATATCCACAGGTATTTTAATTCAAACATGCAACATATTGTAATAAATCTACAATATTCAGCCTTTACCTTACACCCTCGGTTGTTGCTCTACACTTTTATTATATTAAATACTTATTTATATAGCTTGCTCACTGTATAATCATGATAGCCTAATACTTATAACACAAGATTGCATCTTAAACGAATGACTGAGTTGAAAACTTGAATAAGAACGCATTTTACACAGAGGGGACCAGCTAGGGAAACTTACCTGCCTACAATAACTGTTTTCATTTGAGTTACATTAATCATGAATAACCTTAGCCGAGTCCCCAGGAACATCGGGCTATTAAAGTAACAAGCCTATAACTGCGATCTTATTAATTCTAGCTTCACCATACACTCAAACTGTGATGTTTATCTGCTTTCCTTATGGACCTGCTTTCCTAATGGACCTGAAGCACAATGCCCTGACAGTGACTTCACCGGTGTCCTGACCTTTATTAGAAACTGAGAGGAGACCAAGTTAATATAATTGATATCACAATTATCACAAAAATTAACAAACAGTCTGCTTTAAAACTAAGAAAAAACAAGCTTCTATACTAACGTTACATTAAAAATGAACACGTGGCGAACTAGCTTAGCCGCTATATGCCGGCACACCACATTAGATTAAAATACTTACCCTTGTAGTTGTGCAGATAACTCGATATGTAGAGTTTAAAGCCCTTGTCCCTCTTGCTTGTCGGAGCAGGGGATCAGGCATCAACAATGCGATGAACATCGCTGACGCGTATTTTCGGAAGATTCTGGAGATATCGAGTAAAATCCGACATTTTGGGCGACGCGCAAGTAAACCGGAAACAGATATGGCGACAGCGGAACTTCACTGTTCAGTTTTTGCCATGTGTTTTAGCAATATATTTTTAATATTTATAATGCGTTTAGATTTTTTTTATTGCCTTTACAGGGACTTTAACACTTTCTTAAACATTTGTACAGGTCATAATTGCAAAACCTGTAAAAGGTAAAATAACAAAAAAAATCGAGGTTGGAAAAAATGTAGACATAAACGAAATTTCTGCGCAACTGTGAAACCAGAGGATAATTTCACTTTTTCATTGAGTTTATCCTTCATGTCAAAACAGGGATTTTCATGTTTATGATAGATATCACCATGGTTGCAAATTAATAAAAAAAATTAAAGTATACCCGATATTTTGGCCATGTTGCAGATGTCTTTCACTGTTCACTGATAGTCAGGCATTCGTGAAAAGTCTAACTTCATCAATTTATTCTGCTAAATTGTTCATACCATGAATTAAATATCTATTTTAAAACCTAATCAGAATCATAAAGATATTTATTGCCAAGTAAGTTTTACAAAAGGAATTATTTTTGGTTTATTGGTGCATGTCTCAAATGCGCAGCAATCAAAGAAATGTAAACAATTTTCAAGTGCATAAAATAATTCAATATATTTTACAAATATTACTGTATAATCGCTTCAGAGATTCAAAGTAATTTAAATGTCATTTCCTAAACCTTACCTTATCATGGAATCAAGAGTCAAGCCTCCGTTATAAACCCTAATGGCTTTGGAGCAAAAAATAATAATAGCCAACATGGCTGGTCGATTTTGAGAGTAGAAATCCTTGTATTTCAAAGCGGCTTGCCGCCAGCCGCCCGCCGTCGATCAGCCGGAGGCAAACGCCAGAGAAAATGAAGCGGGTGGCCCGCATGTCGCAAGAAATGGGAGTGACGAATTCGCCGGCAAACGCTTGATCCCCGCCAGTGGGACGCACCTATAGCCGACAGCTTAGGGACGGCGGCAAAAAGAAGCCGTGCGGATATTTTTTTCTATCTGGGAAATGGGCGTGACGAATTCGGCGGCAAACGCTTCATCCCCGCCAGTGGGATGCACCTATAGCCGACAGCTTAGGGACGGTGGCAAAAAGAAGCCGTGCAGATATTTTTTGCTATCTGGGCTATTCCTTGTTTATACTGAGGTGACTGAGGGTCTGATTTTATGTCAGACGTGCAGTAACGGTGTTTACTCATTTAGCCCAGCTTCAGATAATGTCTTTACTTGCTTGCTATCCCCACAAAAAACAGCCTAAGCTTTTTATTTTTCCAAATGTTATTTCGCAAATGTTTAAGAGAGTGATCATTCATGCGAAAATCAGAGATGAAGAGTGTAAGTGTGATGATATGACTTAAAATTTGTCTTATTGTTTCTTCTTGTGATTGAGTAATCTGAATGATAAAAAGCGGGGAATTGTTGTAGAAATTTTGATACTCATTGAACAGTAATAGTCATTGCAAGGGAATGCCTCTGTGTCTGAGGGATGCAGAGGGGGAGGATCTGCTTTTGTTGAGAAACCTTGGGATAAAAGATAAAAGTCAGCCCTCCCCTCTGGGTCCCACTCACGGCACAGATTAACTCCTGTGTAATGACTGGGTCCTTCTTGCAAGAATAAATCATTTTAAAAGACTGTTGGTCAGAGTGTCTCTTATGCAGTGATAATGGTTGGTTAATAATTTTTTTGCCACAACAGTCGAAAAACTAGAAAAGGTAGTATCATTCCAAATATGTTCATTTTATTTATTCAGTTCATTTATCAGAGTTACAAATGACTTGCTCTTATCATCTGATCCCAGCTGCATTTCACTTCCAGTGCTTTTAGATCTTAGTGCTGCATTCGACACGATAGATCACAACATTCTTTTCAATAGGCTAGCGAATTATGTTGGCATTTGTGGAGTTACATTAACTTTGTTTAGGTCCTATTTAGCAGACCACTAACACTTTGTCTATGTAAATGAGGAATTGTCAGACCAAACCAAAGTATGGAGTGCCACAGGGATCAGTTTTAGGGCCTCTGCTTTTCTCCTTGTATATGCTTCCCCTGGGAGATATAATCAGGAATCGTGGAATAAGTTTCCACAGTTATGCAGACGATACCCAACTTTACCCATCTCTTCAAAACCTGATGAGATTTCACAATTCTCCAAATTAGCAGAGAGTATCAATGAAATAAAAGACTGGATGGCCAGAAATTTCCTTCTACTCAATTCTGACAAAACAGAGGTACTAATTATTGATCCAAAAACCTCTAAAAATAAGCCGCTAAAATATCATTTGACTCTCGGTGGATGTACTGTTACATCATCTTCAACAGTGAAGAACTTAGGTGTTATATTTGATACCGATCTGTTCTTTGAAAATCTTAATACCAGTGTTTGTAGAACAGCATTCTTCCACCTAAGAAATATTGCTAAATTACGGCACATGCTCTCTGTTGCTGATGCCGAAAATCAAATTAATGTGTTTATGACTAGATTATTGTAATGCATTACTGGGAACATGTCCAGCAAGATCAATAAATAAACTTCAATTGGTTCAAAATGCAGCAGCCAGAGTGCTAATGAGAACCAAGAAATATGATCATATTAGCCCCATTTTATCATTGTTACATTGGCTACCTGTTAAATTCCATATTAATTTTAAAATTCTGTTAACTACGTACAAAGCTTTGAATGGTCTGCAGTACTTTAGTGACCTTCTACCACCCTATATTCCATCACATTCATTACGGTCACATAATTCTGGCCTGTTAATAGTTCCTAGAGTATCAAAATCCACAAAAGGAGGTAGATCCTTTTCATATTTGGCTCCTAAATTTGGAATAGTCTCCCTAACACTGTTCGAGATCTCAGACACACTTCCCCAGTTTAAGTCTAGACTAAAGACTCATCTATTTAGCCAGGCATACACATAATTTATCCTTCAACCCAAAATTAGACTGCTTTGGTTAGGTCTGCCGGATCCAGAAACCAGAAACATTGATCATGATCTATAACTCTGCAATAAATTGAATGGCATCTATGCTAAAATTATTTTATTTGTTTCCCTGTCTCAACCTCGGTACTCCCATCCTGAGGTCACCAGAACCGGCTGGATCCAGCTCCATTCCTGCTTCGTGTTGGACTCCACTGCTACATGTCACTGTGTCATGATGACTAAATGCAGCCGGTGCCAGCCAAACATCACTTTATTCAATTACGATGGACTACAACTCCAACCATAAGACATGGGATACTTCATATGCCATTGTCTGAACCTTGGATTTAGGATGGACCCCACTGAACCTCAACGAATTACTGGCCAGGTTGAACAACGATGCACCTCACTCATCTCTGCCTGCATTACCTGCGGTCTATTGATGGAGTACACTCTTGAAATGGAATACATAGACTAACAATTGCCAACAAAAGCCTTCATCAGCCAATTAACAAGGACAATTGCATCTATGTGAACTTCTGCAGTTAATACAGGATGGACTTCAAAGACATTAGTCATTAATCTTACTGTTCATACAAAATCTTTGTTTAAACACTGTCCCTTAACACTTACTTAGTTTAATCATTTTAAACCATAACTTGCCTAACCCTCTACATTAGTAATATTGACATTCATATTCATGATGTTAGCCAGAGAGGAACTGGCCCCCACAGTGAGTCTGGTTTCTCCCAAGTTAATTTTTCTCCTGTTAACTAACATCTTATGGAGTTTTGTGGTCCTTGCCACAGTCGCTTTCGGCTTGCTCACTGGGGTTATAAATACAATTATTATTTAATTACTTATTTTTAAACACAATTCACAATCATATTTTATCAAACTACACATTGATGACTCATAGTGTCACGTTCCTGTGTTGTCTGGCCTATGTTCTCCGTTTCACCTATCACCTATCACATTCCATGTCACATTCCATGTCACATTCCTTGTGGTCCGGTCCGTGTTTTCTGTTTCACTCAGCACGTCAAATTCCATGTCACGTTTTCCTTGTTGTCCGCCCCGTGTTTCACTGTCTGTGTATAAAACTACAATTCCCACAATTCCTGGCCTCTCTCACTGCCTGCACTCTTCATTGGTTTCACCTGCGTCTCGTTTAGTCGTCATTGTGTTTGTGTATTTAACCCGGTTTGTTTCACCATTCCCCTGTCGGTCTTTGATGTTTGTGGATGCCTGTCTCCGTGCTTCCCCTGATGTTTATCCTGCCTGTTCTACCTTTCATGTTTTCCGTGTTTCCAGGTTTTAGTGTCGTTTAACCCATCGTGGTCATTTCCTTTGTTCCTGTTTGTTTTGTCTCACTTTGATTTACAATAAAGTACACTGCATTTGGATCCAACCCATTGTCTGCCTCCTCCTGCATCGTTACAGAAAGACCGACCCAATAATAGATCCAGCAGCGGTTTTCACCGAACTGGCCCAGGCTGATCTGACCGTTTGCGAGTACTCACGTCTCTTCTCCACGGTTGCCATCTACTCCGGGTTCGACAACGCTTCCCTGAAGACCATCTACTGGATCGGGTTACCATCAGCCCAGTGGTGGGAAGCGCCAGAACCCGGAGACCACACGTGGAGGGAGTACGTGAGTCTCGTCCTAAAGAAACTCGCGCCCGACGAACCACCCCTCAAGATCCCGGTTTTCGAGCCTGAGCCCATGCCTGCCACGGCCAGCGAGCCAGAGCCCACGCCTGCCACGGCCAGCGAGCCAGAGCCCTCGCCTGCCCCAGTCTGCGAGCCAGAGCCCTCGTCAGCTACGGCCAGCGAGCCAGAGCCCACGCCTGCCCCGGCCAGCGAGCCAGAGCCCACGCCTGCCCCGGCCAGCGAGCCAGAGCCCACGCCTGCCCCGGCCAGCGAGCCAGAGCCCACGCCTGCCCCGGCCAGGGAGCCAGAGCCCACGCCTGCCACGGTCAGCGAACCGTTAGCCCCCGATGTCAGTGAGCCAGCGCCTGTCGCCTCAGCCGTCAGCGAGCCAGCGCCAGTAGCCTCCGACGTCAGCGAGCCAGCGCCTGTAGCCTCCGACTTCAGCGAGCCAGCGCCTGTAGCCTCTGACGTCAGTGAGCCAGCGCCTGTAGCCTCGACCGTCCCTGAGCCAGCGCCTGTAGTCTTGTCCGTCCCAGTGCCAGTAGCCGTGACCGTCCAAGAGCCAGTGCCAGTAGCCATGACCGTCCAAGAGCCAGTGCCAGTAGCCGTGACTGTCCAAGAGCCAGTGCCAGTAGCCGTGACTGTCCAAGAGCCAGTGCCAGTAGCCGTGTCTGTCCAAGAGCCAGTGCCAGTAGCCGTGTCTGTCCAAGAGCCAGTGCCAGTACCCGAGCTTTCCAGAGCTCTGCCTTCCGAGCTTCCAGAGCTCTGCCTTCAGAGCTTTCCAGAGCTACGCCTTCCGAGCCTTCCGAGCTTTCCAGTGCTCCGCCTTCCGAGCCTTCCGAGCTTTCCAGAGCTCCGCCTTCTGAGCCTCCCGAGCTTTCCAGAGCTCCGCCCTCCGAGCTTTCCAGAGCTCTGCCTCCCGAGCTTTCCAGAGCTCAGTCTCTCGAGTCTTCCAGGGCTCCTTCCCCCGAGCCTCCCAGGGCTCCACCTCCCAAGTCTCTCGAGCCTCCCAGGGCTCCGTCTCCCAAGTCTCTCGAGCCTCCCAGGGCTCTGTCTCCCAAGTCTCTCGAGCCTTCCAGGGCTCCGCCTCTCGAGCTTCCCGAGCCTCCCAGGGCTCCGCCTCTCCAGTCTCTCGAATCTTCCAGGGCTCCTCCTCCCGAACCTCCCAGGGCTCCGCCTCTCAAGTCTCTCGAGCCTCCCAGGGCTCCTCTCGAGCCTCCCAAGGCTCCGCCCCTCAAGCCTCTCAAGCCTTCCAGGGCTCCGCCTCTCAAGCCTTCTAGGGCTCCGCCCCTCAAGTCTCTCGAGCCTCCCCAGGCTCCACCCCTCAAGTCTCTCAAGTCTTCCAGGGCTCCGCCCCTCGAGCCTCCTACGGCTCTACCTCCAGAGCCTCCTGAGCCTTCCACGGCTCCGCCTCCCGAGCCTCCTAGGGCTCTTCTTCCCGAGCCTCCTACGGCTCCGCCTCCAGAGCCTCCTATGGCTCTGCTCCCAGAGACTCCAGAACCTTCTAGAGCTCCGCCTCCCGAGCCTCCTACAGCTCTAGCCCCAGAGACTCCACAGCCTCCCTCGGCTCCGCCTCCTAGGCCTTCCTCGTTCCGCCTCCTATGGCTCTACTCCCCGAGCCTCCTATGGCTCCGTCTCCAGAGCCTCCTATGACTCTGCTCCCAGAGACTCCAGAACCTTCTAGAGCTCCGCCTCCCGAGCCTCCTACAGCTCTGCACCCCGAGACTCCAGAGCCTCCCGAGCCTCCCTCGGCTCCGCCTCCTAGGCCTTCCTCGGCTCCGCCTCCTACGGCTCTACTCCCAGAGACTCCAGAGCCTTCTAGGGCTCTGCCTCCTGAGCCTCCTACGGCTCCGCCTCCCGAGTCTCCTACGGCTCTGCCCCCAGGGACTCCAGAGCCTCCCAGGCCTCCTAGACCTGTCCCAGTCTTGAGGCCGCCTCCCAGGCCTCCTAGACCTGTCCCCTTCTTGAGGCCGCCTCCCAGGCCTCCTAGACCTGTCCCCGTCTTGAGGCCGCCTCCCAGGCCTCCTAGACCTGTCCCTGTCTTGAGGCCGCCTCCCAGGCCCCCTAGACCTGTCCCCGTCTTGAGGCCACCTCCCAGGCCTCCTAGACCTGTCCCTGTCTTATGGCCACCTCCCAGGCCTCCTGAACCTGTCCCTGTCCTGTGGCCGCCTCCTGGGCCTGGACCTGTCCCTGTCCGATGGCTGCCTCCCAGGCCTCCTAGACCTGTCCCGGTCTTGTGGCCACCTCCCAGGCCTCCTAGACCTGTCCCTGTCCTGTGGCCACCTCCCAGGCCTCCTGGATCTGTCCCTGCCCCTTGGACTGCCCTCTTGCTCTTGTGCCTCCGTGGACTGCCTAATTGCCCCTTGTGCCCCCTTAGTCTGTCTCTGTGTCCCTTGTGCCTCCTTGGTCTATCTCTGTGTCCCTTGTGCCTCCTTGGTCTGTCTCTGTGTCCCTTGTGCCTCCTTGGTCTGTCTCTGTGTTCCTTTGTGCCTCCTTAGTCTGTCTTTTTGTCCCTTGTGCCCCTCTGGTCTGTCTGTTTTCACCCTTGTCCAGCCCCCCTCTCCTTTTACCTCTGTTTATTTTTCCTATTCTGTTGTTTTATAGGACCGTCTGGAATCCGGTCCTTTTGATGGGGGGCTATGTCACGTTCCTGTGTTGTCTGGCCTATGTTCTCCGTTTCACCTATCACCTATCACATTCCATGTCACATTCCATGTCACATTCCATGTCACATTCCTTGCAGTCCGGTCCGTGTATTCTGTTTCACTCAGCACGTCAAATTCCATGTCACGTTTTCCTTGTTGTCCGCCCCGTGTTTCACTGTCTGTGTATAAAACTACAATTCCCACAATTCCTGGCCTCTCTCACTGCCTGCACTCTTCATTGGTCTCACCTGCGTCTCGTTTAGTCGTCATTTTGTTTGTGTATTTAACCCGGTTTGTTTCACCATTCCCCTGTCAAAAACTTGATGTTTGTGGATGCCTGTCTCCGTGCTTCCCCTGATGTTTATCCTGCCTGTTCTACCTTTCATGTTTTCCGTGTTTCCAGGTTTTAGTGTCGTTTTACCCATCGTGGTCATTTCCTTTGTTCCTGATTGTTTTGTCTCACTTTGATTTACAATAAAGTACACTGCATTTGGATCCAACCCATTGTCTGCCTCCTCCTGCATCGTGACACATAGACATTATAGACATTACAGTTTTATCTTCTGTTAATGCCTGATCTTCTGTAAAGCTGCTTTGAAATGACGTGTGTTGTGAAAGGTGCTATTCAAATAAAAATGACTTGACTTGACATGACTTCGGCATGTGGAGTCATCTGGGCCAGAAATCAAACTGGCAACCCTGCGATCAGTGGCCGACACGCTAATTTCCCGATTTGCATGGAAATTGGCCTGCATTATCTAGAGACACACATGACAATAACTTATTCACAGAATTTTTACAAACCATACCGAATGGCGCTTCAACGATTTCGAATGAATGAAGAACGTGCAAACTTGAACTTGAGGCTGTATCTCCACAACGCGTTGAGGGATTGGAACGAAACTTGGTATGTGTTATCACCATTAGACCCTAATGTTACCTGCAGTGTTTTGGCACACTGCCCCCTACAGATCAGGAGATAGAATGTTTTTTATTTTGGCTTATAACTCTTGAATAGTTTGATCCATGATGGTGGCGCGGTAGCACGCAGCGGCCACTCCAGATCTAAAATTGTTTCTATTTTAGTCACTTAGCCCGACTTTTATGGCACATGGACATGGGAGAAACCGGTGTTCATGTCTACCATTGCTAGACACTGCTAAAATATAAGATAAGCAGGAGAAGCTACGTGAACTCGGCTTGCTGCAGAGACCAGGCCTCCAGTCCTCGGCATCGCCTGATGCTGGGGACCGGGGGAGGGGGTGTCATAAGCAGTGTGCAAGATAGCGAAAGCGCGGCAAGAGGGCAGGGGTCCATGCTAGGCTAATGACAAACCCTAGCCGGCCTGCTCTACTGTCTATCCTGCTCTCAAATGTTTGCTCCCTGGACAATAAACTGGACTACATCCGACTCCAGCAGACTACGCAGCGTGAGCTTAGAGACTGCTGCGTCTTTGTTTTCATGAAGACGTGGCTCAGCGGCAGAGTTCCGGATGCCACCATTCAGCTAGACTGGCTCGCCTCGTTTCATGCCGACAGAAATGCAGCTCTGTGCGGTAAGACTTGCGGTGGTGGCTTGTGTGTTTACATCAACACGGAATGGTGCAATAACTCCATGCAAGTCTCTAGTTACTTCTCATTGCTGGTGGAGCTTTTGACTGTTAGATGCAGACCTTTTTATTTACCACAGGAATTCACGACTGTTATTATAACTGGAGTTTACATTCCCCCCAGCTCTAATGCTAAGGAAGCACTTGGTGAACTGTATGGGGCTATAAGTGAACTGCACAACACTCACCCTGATGGACGGTTTATTGTCGCCAGAGATTTCAACCATGCAAATCTCAAGGCAGTGCTCCCTAAATTCCATCAGTATGTGGACTTTGCAACGAGAGGGGCGAACACGCTTGATCTTGTTTACACAAACATCCCAGGCGCATACAGGTTGGAGCCCCGCTCCCACCTCGTCTACTCAGACCACATCTCTGTTATGCTAATTCCAGCATACAGACCGCCTTCAAAGCAGGTGACAAGGCTGCCCTAAGAACAGCGAGGGCCAAATTGTCCCGGGCCATCAGAGAGGCAAAGTGCGCACACGCCCAGACAATCCACAGTCACTTCCAGGACAGCGGCGACACACAGCGCATGTGGCAGGGCATCCAGAACATCACCAACTACAGGACAACATCAGTTGCCTATGACAAAGATGCCTCCCTTCCAGATGTGCTGAATGACTTCTATGCTCGATTTGAGGTGCAGAACAATGTGGTGGAGAGGAAGACCACCCCTCCTCTCAACGACTAGTTGCTCTGTCTTACCAAGGCTGATGTGAGGAAAACTCTATGTAGAGTCAACCCACGGAAGGCTGCTGGAACAGACAACATGTCAGGGTGTTCAGAGGATGTGCAGACCAGCTGGCAGATGTTCTTACTGACATCTTCAACATCTCTCTGAGCAGCGCCGTCGTTCCAACGTGCTTCAAAGGCCACCACCATCGTCCCCATGCAAAGAAGTCTTCAGTGTCCTGCCTCAAGGACTACCGTGCCGTCGCACTCACACCCATCATCATGAAGTGCTTTGAGAGGCTCATCATGAGGCATATTAAGACCCAGCTGCCCCCCTCACTAGACCCACTGCAGTTTGCGTATTGTCCCAACCGTTCAACAGACGATGCCATCGACAGCACTCTCCATCTGGCCCTCACCTACCTAGATAAAAAGGACACATACGTTTGAATGCTGTTCATAGACTTCAGTTCAGCATTCAACACAATCATTCCTTAGCACCTGATTGGAAAGCTGAACCTGCTGGGCCTGGACACCTCCCTCTGCAACTGGATCCTGGACTTCCACCACCACCACACTGAGCACTGGGGCCCCCCAGGGCTGTGTGCTCAGTCCACTGCTGTTCACTCTTCTGACTCACGACTGTGCAGCAATGCACAGCTCAAACCACACAGTTCGCCGATGACATGACCGTAGTGGGTCTCATCAGCAAGAACGACGAGTCAGCATACAGAGAGGAGGTGCAGCAGCTAACGGACAGGTGTAGAGCTAACAACCTGTCTCTGAATGTGGACACAACAAAAGAGATGGTTGTTGACTTAAGGAGGGCACAGAGTGACCGCTCTCTGCTGAACATCGACGGCTCCTCTGTAGAGATCATTAAGAGCACCAAATTCGTTGGTGTTCAGCTGGCGGAGAACCTCACCTGATCCCTCAACACCAGCTCTATTGCCAAGAAAGCCCAACAGCGTCTCTAGCAGTGTCTCTACTTTCTTCGAAGGCTGAGGAAAGCACATCTCCCACCCCCCCATCCTCACTACATTCTATAGAGGGACTATTGAGAGCATCCTGAGCAGCTGCATCACTGCTTGGTTTGGGACTTGCACCGTTTCGGACTGCAAAGCCCTCAGAGGATAGTGAGGACAGCTGAGAAGATCATCGGGGTCACTCTTCCCTCCATCAAAGACATTTACAAAAAACACTGCATCCGCAAAACAACCAGCATTGTGGATGACCCCACACACCCCTCACACAAACTCTTCACCCTCCTGCCGTCTGGCAAGAGGTACCGAAGCATTCAGGCACTCACGGCCAGACTGTGTAACAGCTTCTTCCCCCAAGCCATCAGAATCCTCAATACTCAGAGACTGGACTGACAAACACACCCGTGTCCTGAGTTGCATTTTAATTATTGTCACTTTTGCACACCTGGCTGCTACCTGAATAACTGCT